>NC_064426.1:13710000-13912500 GCF_023375975.1 Astyanax mexicanus | reverse complement strand
CTCTCTCTCTCTCTCTCTCTCTCTCTCTCTCTCTCTCTCTCTCTCTCTCTCTCTCACACACACACACACACACACACACACACACACACACACACACACACACAGCAATCTAATCTAATGTAGGATGAGTAGGGTAGGACTGAAGAGCTATAGGGTGAATGGGTTGAGCTAAACTGCTCTAGGGGTAATAGGTGGGGTTGAGCTATTTTTCATGGTGAATAGATGGGCCAGGGTGGGTCCAAACTATTGTAGTCTGAATGGGTGGCGCTAAACTTCTAAGTTCTGACATGACCTGCATGAAAACATATTTTTTCATGATGCATATGTTAATTTGTGTGTTTTAAAGCACCTGTATTCTGTCACTTTCTATCCTGATGTTTTGGCTGAACAACCATACAACTTTATGATGGTTTTCACATCCTCTGTGTGTGTGTGTGTGTGTGTGTGTCTGTGTGTACCTGTTTCCGTGCCTGACTGAGCCCCTGTAGTCTCTGCTGCAGTTCACTCCTATAGTTCTGTGCTGCTTCTATACTCTCCTTCGCCTCCTGCAGCAAAACATCCACCTCTACCGACATCTTTACCTCACCTGGGGAAAAATAAGAAAAAAAAAAACAAGAAAAAAAAACATTAAAAGTTTAAACAGATTCAACAGATTTTTAAAGATTGTGTGTGTGTTTGAGATGAGCATATCCCTTTGTAAACTACATATCATATCAGAATCCCATTCATATGATTTACTGCCAAACTGCTCCTTTAAAGTCAAAGTGAAGCCTGTCCAATAGGAAAGGAATCCTCAAACATTGTGCTTAGGTTGCAAAGAAATTTACAAGTCACACAAATTAATACATATATATGAATGTTTAGCATTACAATAATACACCACTGTAGAGAACCTGCTTACAGAGTTCAAATTCACAATAATGTAAAAAAAAAAGTAAATCTTGTTAAAATATATTAAATATATAAAATGTATCTTTACTTTACAGTAGCCCCCAAAAAAAACGGTTTTAGTATTTACTGTATTTTTTGTCAACATATTATAAAGGCACACCATCAATGAACGTCTATTTTTATATATATAGCTCACCGTATTATAAGTGCTTGGGTTGCCTAAGTAAACAAAACTGTAATATTCTTAAAAAGTCTTTTAAAATCAAATGAGAGCTGGATATTAATCTACACAGTTTTCTCTCCTGAAAACTGAGGTGAGTAGGTGAGTAAAGCGCTTCCGTTTATTTACAGTAAGCTTAGATTTACAGTATTTTGGCGCATTAGCAGCAGTGCTAGCTGAGGTTAGCAGCACTTAGTGCTAATAAATGTGGCCCAACAGCAATACACTGAGGAACCCTGAGTGTTCTGGTAAGACAGTGCCCAATTAGCTAGCGGTTCATCACACATAGCTTGTTTTAACACGGTTACAGTCCGGCTGCGGTCTGACATACTCACCTCCGAACGGCGAAAGAGCTAGCGTTACGGATAGCGGCTAATGCTAATACTGCTCTGACCTCTGTGCTAGAGAAACTTCACTGAAGTTTTACTGCTTTACTGCTCCTTACTGAAAGAATTTATACATAAAGTGCACTATTATACAAATATGAGGGTCACTGGCGATTTTTGGGGAAATTAAAGGGTTTTAAGTGCGCCTTATTATTTACACAGTATTTCTTATTCATGTTATCTTTTCTCAGGAAAGTTTTCTGATATTTGAAGGATGTGAGAGCAAAAAAAGCAGGTAGGCCCTCTCCTTTTCTGTTCCTCTGTTAGACACAGATTGCACCGCTTCATATCGTTTGGGGGGAGGGGAACTGCTAAAATCTGCTAAAGTTTAAATAGAAGTTTATGAAAAAATGTGGATCACCATGTTCTTTACATAAAATATCAACCCAATGTTCGAATCACGGCATGTTATCTGGGTAGTTGGAACATTAGCTGCAGTAGCAACACCTAATCATTGATAGGTATTGGAAACTATTTGAACAACAAATATTAGATACGGAATAAATTAACATTTTGACCTAGCAGACACTAAAATTTTAGCGATCTACAGGTGAGCCGCCAACCGAGCACCACGCAGTTTGATTTAGACTGTGTTAGTGTGCGTTTGGTATCATGAGGATGCAAAAAGCATGCCTTACACTGCTCTAAACACTTAAAAGGCATGTATTAATTTTCTTAATCGATTATGTGTGTGTTTTAAGCATACCATGCATTAATCCAATCAGTGTGTCACTTTTCATTCCTTTTAAGAGCCAGGTGCACTCTGATTTTGGCAGATTGGTATTTTAATGCAGCAGCGCTTCTGCACTTCTCAGCAGAGGAAACTGATCAGCATGTTTATGCTGTGAGCGTGCACAGCACACCTGCATTCCAAGATAGGAATGGGCCAAGATAGGAATGAATGTCTGCTGGTTGACTGTTGTCAGGGTTCTAATCAGTCAGTGGTGCACCTGTGTTTTTCATTGCCAAGACAGCAACATGCCAGAAATGTACCTGAACACACCTGCCTCCAACATGTGAAGCCAGCCACTGCGTCCTTTTAAACTGCAGCTGAAATAATGGGTAGCCAGTATGCTTGGAGGAAAGCACGGGGACATAGCTCTGATACAGCAGCTAACCGATGCCTGTGCTGGCCAACATTACATTGGGAGAGTAATACTGGGTGGGGTGGGTGGGTGATTGTAAGTCTCCTGGACCACTCTGAGCCCCCACACATTTTTGTTTTGATTGTGAGAGTTAATGAAACATTGTGTAATATAAAAGCATCTGTATGTTGTGCTGAAATCCCAAAACCTCCTGCTACAAATGCTACAAATCTCCATACTAGAAAAGAAATATCCATGCTACAAAACAAGCTTTATTATGTCACAAAACTCAGGAAGACTCCATAAACTCAGTTTACACTCACACTTTAATGAAAAGAGGGGGAAATAAATACAAAAGAAATGCTACATAAAGGTATATCTGTTATTTTTAAACACCTGACGAAGTAAAGTTACTTTCAGTCCATTCAGTAATTGAACTTGCTACATCATAGCCAGACAAAGCAGATAAGGCAGAC
This sequence comes from Astyanax mexicanus, assembly GCF_023375975.1. Lineage (NCBI taxonomy): Eukaryota > Metazoa > Chordata > Actinopteri > Characiformes > Acestrorhamphidae > Astyanax > Astyanax mexicanus. The sequence goes on along the minus strand of NC_064426.1, from coordinate 13,909,442 downwards.
AGAAAAGTTATGAAGTTTGAAAATACCAGTCATTGCAGCGATTCTACTGCATATTATGAAATTAAATAACAAGATCAGTTTACTTTTAAATGTTTCAGGAACTCTGCTGACCCTGACCACTTGCTACACTAAGGAAGAGGCAGAAGAACATCCAAACAGACTAGTACACATGCACTGGATAGCTGCAATGAGGGGGATACTCTGTTGCTTCAGCAGGCTTAAAGCTGAGTGATTGTTTTGTAAATGCTAACATTTTTTTTATATTATTTGCTGATAGTTGATGATAGACTAAGAGAATAGTTAAAAAGGGTCAATTTTGCTGTGTATTATGTGTATCATGTGTTATCATAAAGCTGAATTATGAAACCCTCAACAACAGTATGTAGCTGCCCACAGTTCAGTCAATGGATCAGTCTCATTATCAGATACCTTGTGTCTGCTTGTGGAAATCTCTGCTCCTGAAATAACAATAACAGGAATGTAAAATTCCATAAAGCATTAAAAACAGCTTAATAAAACAAAGCCTGGTTCATCATTGTGGGCATCACTCCTAGAGAGGCTAAATGGCAATAAAATATTATATAGCTTAGTGAATGTCCCCCGCGTTTTAAGCTAAACGTTCCTCAACATGGTGCCACATAAGAGCCATAAATATCGCTGCTTGGATCCACTTAGTTTAGCCTGTTGTCATAAAACCAACATTTATTTAGGTGGATTTGATACATTTTAAACTAAATTAAGGTATTGTTTTTAGCTAAATGAGTTTAAGACTTTAAGGATATGTAGATTCCTGGTGTTAGCCACAGGCCTACACTTACTTGTCCAAACCCACGTTTTATTGCCATTTTGACTAATAATCTTTAACAGATGGGGGACTGGGAGAACTGCACTTTTTCTGATCAACTTAATGGAATGAAAATCATTCTCTTAAAGAGAGTCATTTGATCTCCACTGTGTCCTGAAACATCTTTCAGAAGGTCATACATGTGAAAGAGAGGATGTTTGCTGAATCATACCAGTCCTAGAGCAGCTTTTACCAGCATCCGTTCATAGTTTGGTGAAGGTGATGCAATCGGGTTTGGTTATTATGAATACCGGTACTTAAACCCAATTGGACCGTTACCTGGGCGGGTTTACCGTTACCCAGGCGAGTTTACCGTTACCCAGGCAAGTTTACCGTTACTCAGGCGAGTTTACCGTTACCAAAATGAGCATGCCAGATCTGCCTCAGCAGCTTTATTAACTTTTGACTTCGCAGCCAAACACAATTCACATATTTACCCAATACATGTTATATAATGTTAACATAATCTATGTTGAATGCTATCCAACACTGCAAGGTATTCCATAAATACAATGAATTGTGAATTTAACTTTAATAGCCAGTGTGAATAGTCAAATACCATTTGCAATTAACATTGCTGGTCTTCTTTCAGCTTTTCAGGGTGGGGTTTTATCAGTTTTTTTGTGACACTCTGGATTTTGGGTTTTTTAAGCAAATCAATGGAATTAACAAAAAAAATAGCAACTTTGTATATATTAAAACTGCTGCTAGAGCTACATGTACTGTTATGCACTGTGGCAATATGTTTTTAAGAAACTGACTAAAACAGGACAAGACAAATCGGCTCTCAGGGCTAAACTGGAGAAATATCAAGTGATCACCAAGCTTGTATTTTGGCTTAAATTCAGATGATACTGATACAAGTGCTTACTTATCAGTTTTTTTTTAACTAAAATTGTGGTACTATGTGGATACAAGACAAACCCAGCATATATTGTTAAGTAATCTACTATTATATACCACTATTATAAACCATTAGATGGTTTAAATGCTATCCAACATCACTAGACCCTCTACAGATTGGGGGTCAAACCTGTCCACATTTGGCGGGTGTGGTTGCAGGTCTTTATTTCTGCCAAGCAGAAGCTCAAGTCATCAGTTGTTTGACTAATTAAGCAAGTGGAATCAGGTGTGCAGCTGGGTGCATAGAATGAGAGCCTACAGCCTCATTGTGGACATGTTTAATACCTTTGCTCTAAAGCCAGTGTATACTGGCAAATACTATCCACCACTGCTAGAGCTTCTACATCTGGTGTGTATTGTCTAATGCCATCAAATTCTTTCAACACATCTAGGCCTTCTATAATCAGTGTGAACGGTCAAATGCTATTAAACAATATTAGACTTTTTATTTAGCTAGAGTGAATTATCAAACGTCATTAAACACAGCTAGTGTATGCTAGTGTGTACCATTCAAGAATTCAATGTTTCTAGGCTTTCTATAGACATAGTGCATTGAAAAACACCTTTAAAGGAATAATCAGTAATAAATGAGTTTGTGAAATGACAACAAGTGTCCAATTTCCACTATCAAGTGTTGTCCGTCCAACACTGGATAGACTTTTCTGCCCCAACCACTCCTCTCCAAACGTTTAACTCACACAGGTTGCCAGGTTGACACACATGGGCAAGTGACAAAAGTCACTAATCAGTGAACACATGACTTAATGTCCAAAATGCTTGTCTCTACTACACTAGTGGTAGTGGTAAATTACCTAGCTAGTGTTGTCAACCTTCCTGAAACCTGGTCAACAAAAAATATCCAGCTCAATCATTTCCTTGCCTGTAGCAAACTGTTTGCATGCTTTGGTCTATACCTGGCAACCCTGGGGTGGAAATAGGATTGGTGAACTATTGATGGGCAGATTCTGAGGCTACAACCCACACAGATTACCATGAGTACTGGAAAAAAGCTCTGCTGATAAGAAATAGCACTGCTTAAACTCAGCATTTTTCTTTAATATCTGATGATACATTCTGATTATGTTATGAGTTACTACACAAAATTTAATCCTTAATGCTACTTTAATTAAAGAGTCCTTTTACAAATTCTGTGTTACTGTGATATTAACATTAATATGATGTTTATCTTACAAAAAGGTTTGGTGAGGTATGCTGAATGTGGGTCCAATTTTAACTCTGAGCAATAGTTTACAAATTATAATACTGACTCTGGTCCAGAGAAAGGGAGTGGTTCCCTGCACTACTCTTGCTCTAATCTCCCTGGTGAGTGGCGAGGGGTTTTCATGTCCCAGCAGCTCAAAGCCAGTAATCTCCAGTAAAAGAGCATCAAGCCAAGCAATTAATTGATCCAAGCCTGGTCCAGCTGAAGCGCTTCCCAAAACTGCTGCAGGCTGACTGAAAGAGGGCTGATTGTCGCTGACCTAGATTCAGAGCAACAAGGCCCTGCCAAACTATGAGGTTGGGAATTCCAGATCAAAATGTTTTTGTGTGCAGGGTGGCGTGAATGTCACTTTCCACTAAAAACTGTCCAGCTTAAAGCAAGAACATCATCTTGACCTTTGCCAGGTGCAGATGCCTGTTGATAGTCCAAGGAATGTGGACCAAAAATGAAGGTGGCCTACTTCATATAAACAACAACAGCAGCAGCAGCACAGGCCCTGATGTTATCCTTTCCTGTCCTGCAAAACCAGTAATATAAAAAAAACAGACAGACAGACGGGTAGGCAGGTCAACAGATAAACACGTTTTATTTTACTGTGGAATAAATATCCCTTTTATGCCCACACACTATGCCTAATGTAGACAGTATTATAGAAGGTTACAGTTATTCAAGCCTGTGATGACCATGATGAGTTTCCCACAACCCTCTTGGCAAATGGTAGAGCGAGCATCTCTCTCTCACACACTTTCTCTCTCTCTCTCTCTACTAGTTGATATTGACTAAACACTAAAATGATTTGGGGACACTAGACACCGACATGCAGACACAGACAAGGAAAAAGAAACAAATATGCACTGTTCCTGCCGCTCTCCGTCTGTTATTATCAGTTAACTACAGCACCACAGAGCTGCTTGCACAACACATACAAGTTCAAACTCGCATAAAAACAGCCTGGAAAAAACTTCCCCAAAACATAAAAGCGCCAATCCTCTTCCACAAACACACCCTTACTAAACTAGCGCTGTTTAACCTCTCTTTAACTCCACTTACCAACCCTTCACTACACTAAACTTGTTGAAATCTGTGGGGATGGAGCCGCTGAGGGTGAGCTAGTTCAGGTTCGGTTAACTTTCATAAAGAAAAACTCGCCTCAGTTCTTCACTCTTCTATCCCGATTCGGACACGATTCACCCACTAAATATCCACCAATATCGGTTAAAAACGTAAAACTCGAACAGATAAATTCGTTAGCTGACATAAACACATAAACAAGGATAAAATGTGAGATTTTTTACCTCAGGACGGTTCTCCTTTTCTCATGCTAACTCTATTGAAGCTAGGACAACAGTAACGACTGGAGCGCGAGGGCTACGGCTTTGATGGCAACACAACAACCAATCACAACCAAGTCTCTCTCTGCTCGGTCCAATCAGAGAGATAATCTGTCTCGGGCATCCCGCCTCCTCAAGAATCGAGAATAGGTGTGTTCTGTAGTTTGTTTCCCACCCGTGCTCAGTAGTATATGTCATATCCCGCCCTTCTCCTGTTATGATTGGTTCTCCGATGGTCTAAAACATTTGGGATTGGCTCGAGACTGACAACAACTGGCCAATCGCCAGTAGAGGAGAGGAGAGGAATCGAAATACGGATGGAAAAAAGTAAATAACGCAGCTAACATGCTGCTTTATGTTTAATGAATAATTAATATATTAGTAGGAGAGAGTCGATCTTGGAGATTTTTTATGAGACAGGACATTAACCCTCCTGTTTTGTTCTGGGTCAAATTGACCCGTTTTAAAGATGTAGGAAAGATAAAAAGAAAATCAGTGTTAAACTTCTTCTGCTTGCATTAATTTGTGCAATCAACATATAATATGAAAATGGTTCATCTCACATATTTTTAACCACTCCCTGCAAAAACTCAAACAAAAACAAAATTGCAATGTTATGTTTTAATATTAAGTAAAACTATTCTGTTTTATATGTTGTTATAAGTAGTGGAACATTAAAAAACATATTTTGGATTATTAAACATGCACCGGGTCAATATGACCAGTGAACACCATTACTGTTCCTGACAAATGAACATAACAGGAGGGTTAAAATAATAATAATAATAATAATAATAATAACAATAATTGTATATGGTTATAACAAATCCTCCAAAATAAAAGGCTTTTTTCGATTATTTTCATTTTGCTCTATGATTTGCTTTTATAGTTAATATAGTTGATCATTAATCTGTTCACTATATTTGCAATGATTTTTCATAAAAAAAAGCCCATCAGCCCATGTCTTTGATAATGTATGAGTTTTTGTAGCTCTACCACACTTTTGTTTAGATATAAAATAAGGGATCATTTTCTCATTATTAAATCATGTTTAATTACAAATCATTCTCTCATTATAAGAATATAGCTGATATATAGAATCAAAAGTCTCAACACACCTTAACTTCAGTGTTTTTTCCATTACTTGAAAATGTTCTGTAATTTGTGGGTTGATATTAAAGTCATCCAAACTATGAGTAAATATCAAATCAAATCAAATCAAATTTATTTGTATAGCGCTTTTTACAACTGGTGTTGGCACAAAGCAGCTTTACAGAAACATGATTACAGGACAAAGAATCAGGCAAAACATTAAACATAGAAAATACAGAATACAGAACCCCCAGTGAGCGCGGAGGCAAGGAAAAACTCCCTCAGAGCTGCAGGAGGAGGAAGAAACCTTGGGAGGACCAAGACTCACATTAAAGGGGGGACCATCCTACCACTGGTCAAATGGCTTTTAAATTAATTTTAAAAAGTCTTTCATACATCCACATAGGTTTTATATATTCAGGTGTATAGCAGCTCCACTAATGGCTTATAGAGTAAGATGGATGATGAGCAGCTGATCTGTGGTGGTGGATGGAGAAGAGCTGACTTCAGAAACTTCCAGTCTGGCCAGACAGAGGACATGAGAGCCTGAGGGTCCAACATCCCTCGGTATCGGGTCAGACAGGTGGGCAGTCAGTAACTCGGAGGAAGGCAGAGAGATGGAATTAGTTTTGACTGGATTTATGTAAAACAGAGAATATAAAACATTATCAGAGTGTGGCTAATGACTCCGGCAGAACTGAGTAAAACAGCCTAACTAAAGGCAGAGAGCCAGAAGGTAACATAGACATGGAGGCTCCCTGAAACACTGGCATCCACCCACTCCACCGTCCACAAACCTGAGTGACCGTGTGCAGTGGGAGAACAGCAGCACCAGCATCTCAGTTTACCACAAATTCCTCTGTCCATGAACCCCTGAATCTGCAGCCTTATCTAAAGGGAAAAACATTAATTACCAAAAGCTAAACTAAACAAGTAAGTTTTCAGTCTAGACTTAAAGATTGGGACTGTGTCTGAGTCCCGAACATATTCGGGGAGATTATTCCAGAGTTGAGGCGCTTTATAAGAGAAAGCTCTTCCTCCTGCAGAGCTCCTCTGAATTTTAGGAACTACTAATAAACCAGCACCCTGTGATCGAAGTAATCGCGGTGGTTCATAACAGGAGATGAGGTCTTGTAAATACTCAGGAGCGAGCCCGTGTAGGGCTTTATACGTTAACAGGAGAATTTTATAGTCTATGCGGAATTTGACTGGAAGCCAGTGCAGTGCTGATAGTACTGGACTAATATGGTCAAATTTTCTCGTTTTAGTGAGGACCCTGGCTGCAGCATTTTGAACTAGCTGAAGTTTCTTTAAGTTACTGCCGGAACATCCAGACAGTAGTGCATTACAATAATCTAGCCTTGAGGTAATAAAGGCATGTACTAATTTTTCTGCGTCATGCATGCAGGGATAGGGCATTTCTTAGCTTGGCAATATTACGGAGGTGTAGAAAAGCTGTTCTAGTAACATTAGATATGTGTTTATCGAATGCTAGATCTGAATCTATGATAACTCCAAGGTTTTTAGCTGCTGAACCAGGGGTGGCTGAGAAGTCAGCCAGATTTAGCATTAAGTCTGATAATTTATTTCTAGCAGCTTTGGGGCCTAATAGGAGAACTTCAGTAACAGGGTTTTGTTCTAGATCAGCCAGACCAGATGACAGAGAGGATGTAATATTTATCTGTTTAATTTTATCCCGAATGTTTTCAATTTTACTATTGAAGAAGTCCATAAAATCGTTGCTGGTGTGAATGGCTGGAATCTGAGGTTCAGTACCTGCCTGGTTTTTAGTTAATTTGGAAATAACTTTATTTAGTTCTTTTCTATATTTAACAAGACTGTCTTTCCATGCAGAGTGAAACACTTCCAGTTTAGTTGATCGATATTTACGCTCTAAATTTCGTACTAACTGCTTTAAGGTACGAGTTTGATCATTGTACCACGGTGCGAGCTTTTTCTGTCTCTCTATTTTGTGTTTAAGGGGTGCTACAACATCTAAGGTAGAGCGAAAGGTATTTTCTAAACCTTTGGTTAGTTTGTCTAGTTCTACTGGGTCTATAGGAGAATACATTATAGTTGATAAGTCTGGAAGCTTACCTGTAAATTGTTGGGCTGTAAAAGGCGTAATTGAACGTTTTACAGGGTAGCTAGGGGATGTACATATATTATGACTGAGATGTAATTTAAATGAAATAAGGTAATGATCTGAAATTGCGGAGGTTTGAGAACGAATATTCGGGTTATCTATGCTCACACCCAGGGTCAAAACTAAATCCAGAGTATGATTACAGTAATGAGTAGGTCCTGTTATATTTTGAATAATACCAACTGAGTCTAAAATCGATGTGAATGCCTTTTTTAATGGATCATCCAATTTTTCGAAATGAATGTTGAAATCTCTATAATCTATAAACTATAATCACTTTATCATTAATACATATGTACAATTTTCAATCAACAAAAAGTGTTTAAAAACAGAATATTTTTTATATTTTAGATTCTTTAAATTGATCTTAAAGTGAAGTCTTCTTGTTTAGATAACAGCTTTGCACATCTTTGCTGGATTTTCTCAGTCAGCTTTATGAGGTAGAGTCACCTGGAATAGCTTTCAGTTAACAGCTGTGCCTTGAATTTGTTTTATTATTATTATTTCTTGCTCTCTTGATAAGTTTAAGACCATCAGTTATATGTTGAATAGTTATAATCCATATTATGGAAAGAACTACTAAACTGAGTAAAGACAAAAATGTTTGAGAAATGAAGGTCAGTCAATTTGAAAAATTCCTAAAAAAGGATCCTTAAGCGCAGACGCAAAGATCATCAGTAGTGTTGTGATGAAACTGTCTCTCATCAGGACTGCCCCAAGGGAAAAAAAAGTTAAATCTGTTGCACAGGATAAGTTCATCAAAGTTACCAGTGAAGAGAAAAGACTGCATGTGTATCATGAATCTAAACGTATCGAATTGCTGCAATAATGAACGAGGAGAAGAGATTTGATTGGGCCAAGGAACACAAGGAAAGGACATTAGACCAATCTGCCCTTTTGTCTGATGAGTCCGAATTTGGGATTTTTGGTTACAAACACCATGTCTTTTTAAGATACGGAAAAATTGATTAGATTGTGTGATGTCCTACATGTGTAATTACCACTGAGATGTATGGAGGAGAAAGTATAATGGTGCTTTCCTGGTGATGCTGTTGGCAATTTATTCAAAGTCTAAGGAACACTTAACCAGCATGGCAACCACAGCATGGCAACGGCATGGTATCCCATCTGGTTTGTGCTTAGTGGGACCATCATTTATTCTTCAACAGGACAATGACCCCAAACACACCTCCAGACTATGTAAGGGCTCTTTAAGAGCTTATAGTCTATGTGCAAATACAAAAAACATTATTATGGCTATGCGCTGCAAGTCAAGTGCGTAATACGGACAAGTGGAGTGTGCATTACGCACTTGTGCAACTTTATTTAAAACACAGTTCAATTTTTTTATTGCATTGTGATTATCACAATATAGCCTCATATAAAATACAAATAGCATTAAATGATAGCATTAAACAGATGCCTATGTCACAGATTATTTTCTTGAGCCCGGCCCGAGGAAAGTGGTGGGAAATCTCAACCTGACTCGGCCCAAGTTTTGGTCAGGCCTTGAGTTGGGTCAGGTTCGGGCAGAGAATCTAAGCTCTAGTGCAAAGCTGTAATTAAAACAAAATGTGCCTATACTTCGAAGAATCAAAAAAATATTTTGGTTTGTTTAACACTTTGAGCACTTCTTTGAATAAGAAGGCATGACCAAAATTCAATCCAATCTGTTTTACTAAGATTAACAACGGCTTAAAGATCACAGTATTGTTTGCAGGCTTCTACAGGGTAAACAGTAGCATTAAATGGTTTTAAACACATCAGACTTCTCAAGTCTCCTGGAAGTTGCGGGAGTCTACCGCATGTCAATAACGGCTTCCTGATGCCCGCAAGTCAGATAAAATGTCCAAAAAACTAGAAAGGCTGGCCCAAGAGTGATCCAAAATGTGCAATTTCCCCAATCATGTGTGGGAATGTAAAGGAGGGGGAGAGAAGGGCGCTTCCCTTTGTGTGCATATTCCCTCTTAATAAGTTTAAAACCATCAATTATACAGTGAAGAGCCCTATTTGGGTAAAATCTAATCCACATTATGGTAAAAACTACTCAACTAAGCAAAGTAAAAAAAAAATACTTGAAATGAAGGTAAAAAAAAAAAATCCTCAGTCGCAGTCGCAAAGACCATCAAGAAAATGCTGTGATGAAACTGGCTCTCATCAGTTTAATATTTAATATAATATATAAATAATATAAGGTAAAAGGTAAAGTTCTATTATCCTTTTCTGTCCTTTGGTGAGTGCGAGAGGTTTATATGTCCCACCTAAATATCGATGTTTTTCAATATGATTTTCTGTTGGCTGAAATGGAAAGAACCGTTTTTACATTTCATTTCCAAACATATAAAAGAAAGGGTGTTTCTGTGGTGTTTAAAATTCAGCGCTAGAAGGCGCCAGACGACCGACCAGCCCGAAGCAGTGATTCCATTAGTCTCCGCTAGATGCCGCCTGACCATGATAATTTACTGCCGCGCTCAGAATGCAGAAATAGGATCATATTCATTCATTCATTCATTCATTTATTTATAAAATGATTTATTTTTTTAATAAAAGGGGTAGAGAACACAACAAAACTCATACATTAAAACCAGAACATACGGAAAAAGGAGTTGCTGAACTCCATGAAACAGTTTTAATTTCAAAGAAAATGATGATGATTAACCTGATGATGATGACAAAAGCGAGGATGAGGATGAAGAGGACACGGATGATGCACATGATGTCAAAGATCACGTTGATGACAATCAAAATGTTCACAACAAAGTCAAACAAGACGATGACGATAAAGATGATGATGAAGTAGATGATGATGAAGATGAATAATATGATAATAAAGAAGTTGATGATGAAGATAGTAAAAATGAAAAAAAAAGAAAAAAAAAGAAATAGATATTGTGATTATGTTAATGATAAGTAACATACAGGGTAATGATGATGATGATGATGCAGGTAAAGAATATGATCATATGATTATCTTTCATTTTCTGGGAAGACATTTTCCCTAGATGTTGGAATAATGCTGCGGTGAGGATTTGATTACGTTCAGACCCAAAACTGATCGCATCAATAACGTCTAATACTATTGCGTGCCTGCAGGGCGGGTGCTCATGTTGATCAGTTCTGATATTCATCCTGAAGCTGCCCCAGAGCGACCTGTCTATCATTTTCTATGGGTGTATGTGTTACATGCACTCTTCTACAAAATTAGTGTAAATAAATAAAATACACTTTTAACTTCTCAGATTCACACACGTATAAAATAACTATCTAAACGAAATAAATAAATGAATACGACCAATGAATGCATGAAACAGAAGTGTATAAGGGGTAAATCTGATATTTACAGTAATATAGTAACAGCTATAACTGACTCTGGATTAACCGCTGCTGAAGCTCTGCTCAGCTGAGCACACAGTCTGGCTGAACACACCGCAGTAGGGGCGGGTCTAGCTGTGGCCCTGTGTGTTTATTCACACCCGTATTCCGGAAGCCCCGCCCCTCAGCAGCTGTAAACTTTGTGTAACTGATGTATAGAGAATATTTGTTTATTTGTTGATAACTGTCTGTTTCTGTGTAAAGTGATGGGGTCTGTGGGAGAGGTGTTAGCAATCCCCTAGCAATTATTAAACAGATCCATAGTACACATAACAACCACCGAACAAGACCATAGCAACCACTTGGCCTAGCCAAATACTATTATTAGTACAACTTCTCTTAATACAAAATACATTACTACAAGTAATAATAATAATAATAATAATAATAATAATAATTACAATAATAATAATATTGCCACTTCTACCAATAATAGTAATAACAATTAACTAATAATAATTAACTAAACTTATCTTAATATATATAAAAATATATAAAATGTATATAATAATGAATAAAAAAACTCTTCTAAACATTATCAAAGCTTGTTGTATCTCTTGATCCTAGTCGCTACGAACTAGCTATGGATATTTTAAAGAAAACAAGTTTAAACTGTTCTAGTCGTCTCCTAAATATCATAAATGGAAAGAAAAATGTATATGTAATTACTATTATTGTTTATTTATTATTAATAATAAATTTAATTAGTTACACATTATTATTATTAATATTATTATTATTATTATTTATACAATTATTACTACAGTAACTACTACTACTACTAATACTGCTACTACTACTACTACTACTACTACTAATAATAATAATAATACGGACACTATTGCTAATAATACTTACAATACTAATAATAATAATGACACTTCTACTAATAATACCGACAATACTATTACTAATATTATTACTGCTGATAACACTAATCCGACAATTAACAATAATACTGATAATACTACTGGTAATTACAAATATACTTGTATGTGTGATGAATTACTGTCCAATCTCAGAGCAGGTGGGCGTGGCCAGTCTGAATACGGGTGTGCTCTTACACGCTTTTCAGAGACGCTTGCAGAAAAACACACGCGCGCGCTCACACACGCACACAGGAGGCGCAGATATGGCAGCAGGCAGCACGCGCCCCGCCTCGGCACCTAGCCATCAATAATCAGTGATTTGGAGGATTTTATTATTATTGTTATTATTTCGCTCTGCTGTTTTCTCAGGTGGGCTCGTGTCTCACCGCGGCGCGCGCTGCTGTTTTCTCGGGCGTGCAGAGCGCGGCGCGCGGCGGTTCGGTGTTCTAGAACAGACGGAGCGCTGGACCTACAGCCATCTTCACACACAGAGATGCGCGCGCGGGCTCACGAGCTGCTGTGGGAATCACGCGTCTAACCGGAGCGGAGCGGAGCGCGCGAGCTCAGAGCAGACTGCTGGAGTGGGGGAGGGGGCGGGGGGTTAAGGATATTTTGAAGCTTGAAATCGCGCGAGCTGTGATTTTGAGCTCCCCGGATATCAGCATCCTCCAGGCGCACAGGCTCGAGCTCCATCACCCCCACCCCCATCCTCACCCCCACCCCCAAGCACCCCAAACCCACCCCATCCCCCCCCCCCGCGCGGAGGATGCTGTGGTTGTGACGGAGCTCGGCTGAATGATGGGGAAGGACCAGGAGCTGCTGCAGGCCGTGAAGACCGAGGACCTGCTCACTGTGCAGAAGCTCCTGCAGAGACCCAAACCCGGCAAAGCGAGTAGGTGCCTCTTCATCATTCTCTAAACCACCACCATCACATCAGCAGCAGCAGCAGCGGTTGTACGTGGGTGTGCGTGGGTACTGATGTGGGGATCATGGAGGCATCCACGTTCCCACATCAGCACCCCCAATACACTAATACTGCTGCTACTACTCTGCTGCTGCTGCTGATGATGATGCTGGTCCACATCGTAGCCTTCACTGCGTCTCACGCAGCGCCTGCAGCAGCCCAGTGGGGCCACATGCATTAGGCTATAAGATGGCCACTTTATCAGAAACACCCCACCTCGTGCTTACACTCACTGGCTACTTTATCGGAAACACCTACTACCTTGTGCTTCCAGAGACCTTACCTTACCTTACCTTACTGATGTTCACTTAGGGGCAGTAGCCAGAATACGGGTGGGGGGAGTAGTGAGTGTATCCTGTTTTAGCTGTTGGGTGATTTATTTTTGGTTTTCCAGGTGAAACACAAGATTATATCAGGAGTTTTTAGTTATTAGTGTAATTATCCAAACTCTTGAAAATGTCCAGAGATGTGCTGGTGTTTAATCTGATCTTGCTGCTGGTTGCTCCTGCATGGTGTCCAGGACTGTGTGGGTGTATAGGCTAGTGAGACTTGCAGCGGTTCTGTATGAAAAGACCTGCATAAATCACTATTCTGTTCAGATTCTATTAAAACATTGCAAACGGAACATCACTGTCAGCGTAGAAATTAGTTGCAGTAGCAGATTGCTGTAAATACTAGAAAAACAAATCCTGACGGAAACACAGAAGAGTTGCACAGTTAAATGGAAGGAGCGAGGAATGAAAACAACAAACAGATGACTGTGAGTTAGTATGGCTGTGAATTAGAGCTTGGGGACCAGTACTGAAGGAGTATGAATAAACAGCCAAAAGATGATTGTGGAGCAATGTCAAAAAATCAAAAACTGTGAGGCAATGTGCCATGTTGACTGTCTGTCAGTTCTAGGTCCACCATCAATAGGCTCCCACCGTTGCTGGCTAGGAGCCTCACACAGGCCTTGAAGGCATTTGGGAGACTCTCTGACCCAGTTGTCTGGGTGTAACGATCTGACCCTCGTCAAAGAGTCTCAAGTCTTCACACAGCCCATTCGTCCAGATACAACACGCCCCCATCCAAGAACTGACTGTTCAGTTATCAACGGAACAACAGAGTTCCTAAACATTTACATGCAACACTATTACCACATCAAATTATTTGTGTGGCGCTTTTTCTTTTGTAAAATTTGATGTCACAAAGCAGCTTTGTAGAGATCCAGTGCAGGAAGCAACATTCAGAGGAACCAAGCCTAACAAGGGGAATACTTTTTTAAAAACAATTAAATTGTCTAATAAATGTCGCCTTAACAACACGCAAGTTGGTTGTTATGCTCAGATGTACTGATATAATCAGAGATATGCTTACAATTAGTGGTGTTGTTATATGTTGTTGCTATGGTGTCTGAGGTGTCTAAGATCATAGTCAGGCTAGACTGGTGGGCAGTCATTTACCCAGATAATGGTAAAGAGATGGAATTAGTTCTGTTCAAGTTGACCTAAACTAAAAGAAGAGAGCCAAAAGGTAATATACTCCAACATGCATGTCATAAACACTGTTACCTTTGTGTGTGCAGTGGTGGGTTAAAGGTGTAGGCCAAATGTCATCTGTGCCATGCACAAGAATGGTGTCTATGGTTGTATTGTCTTTCGGCTGGGAGATAATGTTGAAGCTGGGTCTTAATGTTGTGGCTCATCATTGTTAATCAGTCAGACCTGAGAGTTGAGTAGAGTTGTCTCTAACTTTACAACTGCTGGGGGGTACAGTGTACTACATGTTTAGATAGTTAACTTGCAGGTGCAAAAATGCACACTTGCAGGTGCATTTTTGTGCATGTTTTCTCTCTGTCGATGCATCAGAGCTGCTCAGGTCAGTCTAATGGCCCATCAGGACGCTGGAGCAGAAAACAAGCCGCTAAGTTGCTCCAGTGACGCTAGAAAATGACTGTAATCCATCATATCCGCTCTGTAATTCACAGACTCCCTGCTGCACTCTGTGGAAGGGGGTGAGGTGGGGTGGTGGTGTAAGGCCCGTGGCTGTAATGTTTGACCAGTGTTCACAGGGGTTATTCATTTGAGCAGCTGCTCAGGCGCTGGATGCTGCTTGACTCAGTATCAATACATTTTTATCCAGTGTTTTTGTAAATTGCATTATATATATTTAATTATTTCTAAACTGGTATAATTAAAGCCAGACACAATTTTTTCACTTTTGCTCAAGGGTTTTTATGTAACAGTAGCCAAACCTGTGCTAAGAGAATGACTAAATAAACAAACTCAATCTTTAAAACTTTAATACTGTAAAGTCCAAATTACAGTTTTGTGTCTTACTGCAAACACAGTGCACTTGCACTGGGGCTATAAGACTTGTGTTGGTAATAACAATATACAGCAATGACAGCATGTATAGCTAAAATATTAATTAAGTATTTAAGACATTTTTACAATTGATGTATTTATGTTTATTGCAATCTATAAAAATATTTTCTTGCCTCTAACTTACCCCAGAGGTATTGGATGGATTCCATTGGAAGCCATAATTCCAGAGAACACAGGTCTTCTGCTCTACAGCTCAAAGCTGTGGGCTTTATTCCCCTTTCACCCACACCTGGTATTAGACATGGTGCCAGTAGGTTCATGTTTATCTGCAACAGAGATGGCAAAACCTCTCCACAAGAACTAGAGAAGCTGTATGTGTGCTTTTACACATCAGTTTTAACTTATAGTAGCTGAATGTGTTCATTAGACACATAGGAGGAGTTTCTCAGACAGGGATTAAGCCTAGTGCTTTATTACTTCCTGTTAATACAAACAGGCTAGTACATTAATATTCTATGCTCCTATCCACCCAGGTTATACCTTATAGTAAAAGTGTGTAGTGCACAATTGGGATGAAGCCATAGTTTACGAATAGGCCTAATCCCTGTCTAGAAAACTGGCCTGTTGTGTATATTGACACCCAGAATAAATGCAATAGTAGTGCCATATTTTGGAAGCTGCCGTTAAAATGTAATTTTTTTGGAAAACAATTTCTTTTGTGGTGTGCATTTGGATTAAGACAGCAACTGCGATTCAAAGACGCGCTTCCTCCTCTTTCTCTGTCTCTTTTTCTCTCTCTCTCTGCGGTGTGACAGCAGTGTGGAACTGCTCAGCTGAACGTTGCCTCTAGACCAGAAGTAATGGACATGAGGGCATCCACATCACTGCTCACACACACATACACACACACATCACTGCGCTGAGAGACACCCATCCGTGTGTGGAATGAGCTCGCCTCCTGACGCTGTTCAGCATCCTGTCATATGTGACCCATCAAACACTCTGCAAACAGCGTTCCTGAGTTGGCATGCTGTAGAAATAGAGATGCACCAAAATGAACACTTTCCAAAACCAAACAGAATGTAATTTTTTTTTTAAAAAGTCAAAGCCCAAATACTGAACACATATTTTTGCAGGTTTTCATTCATTTTGCCACTATTTTCATCACTTAAAATAAAATAGCTGCTACCTGCTTTTTTTTTAATAAAAAGCTTTTACAAAACTACAATTTAATATTTTAGCAAAAAACTAAACATACCTGTATCTTAGCAGTACAATTTTAATAATGTATTTTCTTAACAGTGCTATGCTATTGTGCTCATATTTATTTTAGCAGTGCTATTCTGATCATGAATGTGCACCAGCAGTGCTACTTACATCAGTGTGAATGAAATGTACACAGAAAAAGACAGCCAGTCTTTTATTAAACAAACAAATGCTAATGCTTAGCTAGCTAAGTTAGCTAAGCTAATGTTGCTATCTCAGCTCTGTACAGCTTGTATCTTTCACCTGGAAAGCAGCCAGTGTGTGAAGAGATAGTAAACTTAAGTGTCGTAAGGGCTTCTGAATGCGTAATTTGGTTTCATTAATGCAAGTAGAGCGTAAAAAGTAGTCTTATACCTACTGTTTGTCTGTGCCTGGTCCCTCTCTCCCTGTTCTGTATTGTTTTACTGCATTTATGAGGTTAATAAGTAGCTAATAAGCAGTGGACGTTTGTGTAGAGCAATTAGCATGGTGCTAACTACGTGCTGAGATAAAGTGAACACAGATTAATAAATTAATTAAATTCAATATGTAACCCAATGTTTGGTGTGAAGCTGTAGCTTATGGTAATGAAAATTTACTGTAGCGAAAAAAAAAAAACATTTTATTTACTATGTAAACCTACCATTGAACCCTCAGCTTCTTATTAAATGTATATGCAATTTTGACAGTGGTAAAATAGTGAATAATCCAATCTAGAGGATAAAATAATTAGGGGGTATTTTTGCTGCACATCACCCTGCATGTATCCCTCCATCATTTTAATTATTAACAATTTCAAAAACATGATAAAATCACTGGAAAACAGTGTCTCAGACATTAGTGTGTGTTATCAGTGTGTTATACAGTGTCAGAACCCATAAATGATCTCTGTTAGGTTAAAGCTGTATGGATTAGGTGACAGTCCTTGTGTTTGGAGTGGTTATTGACAGTGAAATAACTGTCACTTCATTTTCTTCTTTCTTCTCGTTGCTGTCACGTATTTGGTGACCCTGGTAATGAACTGCAGAGTAGGTTAAGGTTTAAATGTCCAGGATGCTTTCTTTTCACAGTGCTGGAACGGTAAACTGTATTTTAACAGCTTCAGAGATGCTCCAAGAAAACACAAAGCCTCACTGCTGTTCTATTTCAGCCAATATTCCCACACAGCCGTGGATACACAGCCTATCCCAAACCTCCACTTCTCCCAGTACAGGCCCAGACGATCAAATTACCGACCAGAGTGAAAGAGGGGGGTGTAAAGAGACAGACAATTGCTGAGAGGGGACAGAGAGAAAAAAGAGAAAAGAGAGGGAGATAAAGTGACAAAGTGCAGAAAGAGAGAGAAGTAAGAGAGAGGTTGGCAGAAAGTAAAAAGTGAAAGACAATCACAATAAAGGAACAGATTGGTTTAAGATGATGATATGTATAGTGTGTAATATACATGCTTTGATAGCACATCCAATAGCATTCTACACATTTCCATTGTGAGATAGGCCAGGCGATGTAGCAGCCCATGGCATAGTATCTGTGTCTTCAAGGCAAGCTCTTGAAACAGCAACAGTATGTGGATGATCATTGTCTTGTTGGAACAGCGCACTGGAGTGTGCATTCAGAACAGGTATGGCTGCTGGATGCAGGATCTTACTAATGTAATGTTGGACTATTTGTTATGCCTGTAATAGAGATCAAAGGTAAATTGGCATTGTACAAACCACACCCCACACAATGACACCAAGCCCTCTGGATGTGTGATGACTGACCGTTGCAGCAAACCGTTGATCTTCGACACATGGATTTAATGGTCGTCGTCACCAAAACAAAAAAAGTGGGACTTACAACTGAAGATTTCTGGCACAAATTACCCAACAAATTGTATTCCTGTTGGTAGATTCCTTCTGGGCGTAACAGTTTTTTGATGATGAGTGTAAATAAGAAAGCGAAAGAGAGAGAGAGAGAAGAGCAAGAGAGATAAAGAGAGAGAAAGATTGGAATCCTTTAGAATGTGAGTGGTTTTCTGGATACTGATGCACCGGTGGGAGCGGTGAGTGGTGTACAGTAACACACCGCGGCTTTCACAGCAGATCCCATCTCTCCAGCAGAGCACAGCTTAACCAGCCTCTATTCCATACTGTCACTAATAAAACCATCTACAGTTGATTTCTGTACAACCATTTTCCAACCTGTCTTTATTTTTTAGCATTATGCAGACTGTATCTGACTGATAAATGTAAAGGAGCTGAGTTGTGATTGGCTGTCCTAGTAATTTGTTATAACATTGGTCTGGGCTGAAATTACCATTAGGGATCTCACGGTACAGGAGTCATGGTTTGGTTTGCGCAAATTTATGCAGAATACATGGGTGCAGGCTGTTTATAGTAGACTTGTGGAACCAATAATGCGGAACTAATGTTCACAGGAGTGTTGCACCCGGACAGTGTAGCTGTTGAACTGTTGCTATTAACAACTCGCACCTGACTTAGCCCATAGCCTGCCCTGAAGAGTGCAGGCTGGAGCACACAAACAGAGAAAGTACGAAGAAACACAGATCATTCTAGTTGTCCACACACCATTGCTGCACTGAAATCATGCCCTGCAATAGGAAATTAATAGTTGCCTGTTGTTCCAGTGTGCACACAGGGTTAGGCTTTCTTACTGTCTCTCCTTCTCTCTCTCTCTTGCTCTGTCTCTCAACCACTCTCTCTTTCTCTCTCTACTCTAGATAATACAGCACAACATGATCTAGTCTGCCAGAACTAAACAACACTACACTTTACTGTCCTCTCACAATAACACTGGGGAGTTCTAGCATAAAAAAAAAATCATACATTTAATTCATTTTTATATGACTGGCGGCACTAATATAATTAAATTTTGAAAATCTAATGCTGATATTTCTTACAAATAACTCGAACACTGAAATGCATCCAGTAATATTCCTAGGAAAAATATTTTTAGTATAAGCAGTTAAGTTATGGCTGTTTTTTTATTTTTAATAAAGTGCCACAATCTCTCATTGTCTGTTTGTTCCAACAAGATCCAAAAGATGGAGCTTCTCATGATGAGAGTAGAAGAGAACCGTGGTTTCAAGCATTTAATAAAAGAGCTCGAGCCCCATCTCTTTATTTTTTCCTCCAACTGTACCGAAAATGCACTGAACTGTGGGATTTATACTGAGGTGAGAACCGAACAATGAATTTTCTGTACCATTACTCACCTACAAATCATTCATTTAGCGCAGAAAAAATGCAGTAATTTGAATGGTTGTTACTAAACTGTTGCAGGTTGAATGGGCGGAACTATACTGCTATAGGCTGAATGGGCAGAGCTAAACTGATGTAGTCTATTTGGATGGGGTTAAGTGATGTAGGGCAAATAAACAGGATTAAAGTGCTGTAGGTTGAATGGATGTATAGTATAGTAAAGAAGGTGAGTTAAGTTACAGCAGAGTAAAAGTGAAAGGAACCGTTATGTAAGCTGCTTGGCTTGGATCCGCTCTGCTTCCTCTCTGGTCCAGTTTAAAGGTACAGTCTGTTATTCTGGAAGAACTGAATTGAAAAACACTGCATTCTGCAGAATTGGAGGAAGGGCGGGAGCTTCTTCCTTAAAGACTTTGATAAACTGTGGCTGTAGATAACACTGATCAGTCCTTCAGTCAGTCTGTAAAGTGCGCAATGATATCAGCCCTCTCATATACAGCCTCTATAACTCTATATGTGCCATAAAAAAAGGAAATTTAAATGACACAGTAGCTTTAATAGTCAGGCACTAATTTATATACTGCAGTCACAGCAAGCAGTTCTTGCTCGTACGTTCTTGCCAGTTTAATGCTGAATGAGTGTGTGTGTATATATGTGTGTGTGTGTGTAATGTGCAGGAAAGCCTAAGGAAATTCCATATTTGCCAGGAGGACACATTTATAAACATTGCTCAGTCGAGACTGAGTAGTTTAGTCATCATAACCCACAGTTTTCTCCACACACTCGACACACACCTGACTATAAAGTTTTTATAATATTCCAATCACAGTGTTACAGGGTGGTCAGATTACTAATTGAACTGAAGATGCCTGGCACGATTATGATTTTCCTGTTGGTGGATTCCTTCTGCAATCCTTTTGAAAACACCAACAAGCGAACAATTATAATTTTATACTTTTAATACATTATTTACTTAATTTATATCTATTTTTCCATTTTAAGGTCTTTGGTTGTGTTAATACAGCATCACACAGTTATACAGTGTGCTTTAAAACTTTTTTATCTTATTATTATTGGTCCTCAACCTACCAACACTGTATTTAGACATTTTAGACTCCTTTCAAAAAGTTTGAGCACTTTATGGGATGAGTTAGTATCCTTTTTTCCTGCTCAGGTCTGTGTGTGTGTGTGTGTGTATGTTAGAGAATGAAGGCAGTGATTCAGAATGTGGGTAATGCAGCAGCAGGTCTGCTGTGGGCAGTAACTGGAGGAGAGTCTGGGTGTGTGTTTATTCTGTATACTGTACAGAGGGAATAATGAATGTACTTTCCTGACTCAGCATCCATCCCCCCAGTCCGGACCCTCAGAGCTTTTCCAGCAGCAGTATGAACAGCTGGCAGCTCTCAGCTCTCTGTGGTTATCAGTGATTAGTTATGTGATGATATGGGGGGAATTAGCCGGAGTGGCTCACTCCTGGTCTCGTGGATGGAGGCGTGACTGTTTCTGCCGCTGTCCCACTGGTAATTAGGCTGCTGGTACTTCAGCATGAGGAACATATGGAGCTCGAGAAATAAGGAGAAAAGGTGCAGCGAGCTTTACCTTCCTCTGTTCTGCAGCTTCTCTCTGCAGCTGTGGGTTACTATTTTATCACCAGTAGAAGCAGAGTTATGAAAAACAGCAAAGCTAAATTTTAGGGATGCATTAAAAATTTCACAACTAAATGTTTTAGTCAAAAATGTTTCTTTCTGTGTTTTGCTGATTAAGTGTAAAGACCAAATCATGTATTGAAATAATATAGTGACTTTTAAAATCAAATCCCACTGACTGAGCATCTTTTGTAATTGCAGCAATAATGATAAAACTGGCAAACCTTTGGAAAATAGTGTTTTTTGTATTCAAAATTAGTTTTTTGGGCATTTTGCATTTGCATTCAGCAAATTTATTTAGTCTTTTTTAAAGATCATTTATTTAATTATCTTTAGTAATTTTTCAACCAAACCACTAGGGAGTGCACTAGCCAGGATAAAAACATTTGAAGTGTAATTTATTAATACAAAATGCTTTGTTATTAAAATAACAAATGTTTCAAATAGTAGTACTTTTTATATATATATATATATTTTTTAAATAATATAATAATTGAGTACAGTAATAATTACTTACAATTTTTCATGCTTTATCAGCTGGTAGCTTTCTCTTATAGACTAGTACCAATCTAACAGCATTAAAATTTCAGATGCAACCACAATGATTTCTAATAATAACTCTATAATGCATCAGTATTATGTCAATGAATGTATACTGGGGGGCTGGTGCAGGAGCAGGTTTATTGATACACAGCTGAGTGGTAAATTGATATGAGTGTGTGGTACAGCTGAGGCAGTGCTGTTGTGTTGTGTACGCATGCGTGGAGATGAAGCACCTGCACTAAAGCAGATCAGCAGCTTCACTGATCCAAAGCTCTGCTCCTCTCTCCTCCTTTCCTCCTCTCATCTTCTCCTCCTTTTCTCTCTCATCTTCTCCTCCTCCTCCTCTCATCTTCTCCTTTTTTTCTCTCTCCTCCTCTCATTTTCTTCTCCTTTTCTCTCTCATCTTCTCCTCCTCCTCTCATCTTCTCCTCCTTTTCTCTCTCATCTTCTCCTCCTCCTCTCCTCTTCTCCTCCTTTTCTCTCTCATCCTCTCTGGCAGGAGCTGCTTTCTTTTTGCAGGAGTTCTTGTGGTTCTGTTTCTGATTCAGAGTGAAATTAATCTGCTGGGTGATGGAGGGCCTGCAGGGGCCGCAGCACCGGCCTGATGGATGGATCTCACTTTAGTAAAGTGATGATGCAGCTGAAATGTGTGGGAGGAGAGGAGGGCAGTGTGTGTGTGTGTGTGTGTGTGTGTGTGTGCGTGAGCGCAGTGTATGTGCTCATCTAGAGGTGCTCTTCTAAGCCTGGGTGATTCCCACGACAATGTTAGAGGGTTAACCTACTCTTCTTTATCAGCAAGTGAGCAGCAGCGACTCCATTTATAACAGTAGAACCCTCAGGGCTTTCTGCAGGGTGCTCACAGAAGCCCTAATCATTTCTGGAATTTAAAAAAATACACATTTGTAAGCTTGTGAATTTTTAGTGGAATGAAGTTGATGAACTAGAGAGCACATTTAGCTCTTTATACTGCAGTAGAAGTAGTCTACAGTCTCTCAGAATGAGCAAATGGATCATATAAACATTATAGAGCATTATACAGCTCCCCCTACGCTTCTTGTTGTGTGTTACAGTCTGTCTGTCTGACTGTGTGGATCATATGAATATAATATAGCGTTATACAGCACCCATATGCTTCATGTAGTGTATTACAGTCTGTCTGAATAAGTATTCATAAGCGGATCATATGAACATTATAGAGATTTATAGATCACCCCTAACACTTCCTGTAGTGTTCTACAGTGTGTCAGAATGAGTGTGTGGATCATATGAACATTATATAGCATGTTTCTACTATAATTAGTGCCAATAAAAACAGCCATGATCAGCAGTGTTGTCTAGCTGTTATAGCCCTAATTCCAGGAAAACTCACTGTAACAAACAGGACAGACATGTTGGTATGCCACACTGGCAGCCAAACAGATTTTGGGACCCTCCTGGGTGGTCCTAAGCCACATCAGCAAGAAAAAAGCGAGTGAAAGATCTAAAGCAGCCCACAGTACCACATGGGTTATGTGGGACAGGTCCCCAGATTAAGGTCATGTGGAGACGGAGGGAGTGCGGGGGGCTGGAGGGGTAGGGAGAGCCCATTCTGATTCCACTCACAAACAGTTCCCCAATACAGCCATGTGGAAGAGGGAGCAAAACAGCAGCTGATGCAGGCTACATATATGCAAATGTTAAAAAAATGAATTTATTGAATACAATAAATCTTACATTTTGTTTAAAAATATAACATTGAAAACATGTCAGATGTTGTAATGAAGAATTTTACCATTTCATAACATAAACTCATTTAGAACTTGATGGCAGTAATGTATCTTAATATACGCTATGTATCTAAAATCCACTTTTTCTTGTTTTTTGTAGAACACTATAAGTCACTCTGAGTTGTATATTAATGCTGCACATGAAACTGTTCTTCAGCCTCCACTGTCTGCAGTAGCTAGTAAAAGAAAATATTCAGAAAAAGAAGTCGATCAGCAAATGCACTATGTCTACGTCAACCTCTAAATTAGTATTCATATTTGTTACTGTATTATTTGTGTAAATAACCCATTACTTGTATATGCTTTGCCCAGTAATTCAAAGCTAAGGAACAAATGGTACGAATTTCTATGAAACACCTCTAGGAAAGGTAGGTGTATGTTTAAAACACTGTTTACACTGATTAAAAGTAAAAGTCCACCATTTTACTTTCTGGACCTGGACTACCCTCCTCTGTGTGTAACTATGTTTACATAGGATCTCCGGTGGATTTCACATTTTACAGAGACTCTAAGATTAGGTCAGTGGCTGAACTGCACTAAGCAGGGCATTACACATGTTGCAAAGTAACATTTGACATGGCAAAAACGTTTCTAACTGTTTTCTGCGTCACTATTAGGCATGTATGAATATTCCTCTTCCAAAATCAGCCCCCAATACTGGATCACTGGAGCACTTTTTTTGCACAAAAAACAGCTCACATGTCATTCATTCATTCTAGAAACTGCAACTAGAAATTTGAAAATAAATGAAAAAATGATGGAATAAGACTTTTAAATTAGTTGGGACAGGGTGATGTTTACCATTGTGTTCCACCCTGATCTTCTTTTAACAACAGTCTGTAAACTTTTGTAAAGTGAGGACATCAGTGGCTGGAGTTTTGAAAAAGGAATGTTGTCCCATTTTTGTCAGATGTAGGATTTTAGCTGCTCAACAGTCCTAAATCTTTTTTGCTGGGTTTTATGTTTCATGATGCAGTAAAGGTTTTCTGTTGGTGAAAGCTGTGGCCTGCAGGCATGCTAGCTCTTCTTCTGCAAAGCCATGCTGCTGTGATGTGCTTTAGCATTGTCTTTCTGAAATGTTCTTAAACCTCTATATGCTGTTCAGCATTGATACGCACACAGGAAGTGTTGCTATACAGTGTCCTATAATCTTCATAACATCCACACGCTCATACTGACAGCCTGTAATACACTACAGGATGTGTAGGGAAAGCTTTATAATGCTGTATTATGTTAATATGACTCACACTCAGTCTGACACTGCTGTGGAAGAATGTGTGTTGTGTCCCAGCAGGCCACCAACGTCAATAGAGGTTAATTTCAAGTAGAATGTTGGTCATGACGTCAGATGACAGAAATTTACGTCAGGATAACTTCTTATGGTGTTATGTGCCTGAAGGGCGTGTTGTGTTGTACAGAGCTCATGTTAAATTGATTAGATAACAGTCCACTTGTTATTGGTGAACAGAAGTAATCGTTAGTTGCAGCTCTAATTCGTGAGTTTTTTTGTGTCTGTGCACTTAAACTCTACTCTCATTTAAATGGGAAGAGGTGGATGGGCAGTGGGCCAGGCTGTTAGTGGTCGAATGCAAATGACTATGAAGTGAGAATTCCCAGCACAAATGGAGAAGCAGGGAGGAAAGCAGCAGATCAAGGCCGATGTGGCTGTTATGTAAGCTCACACAGTAGAGTGGTGGAGGTGGGTGGGTAAAGAGATCTCTGTTTCTTTTTGGAAAATAACCTGTGCTCTATTCTTTTCTCTGACACAGTGCAGATAGATGAAGCTCTCAGATGGATCTTACTGACTGAAATGCCTTTAAGGCCTTAATATCCCAATGCATTAAAGTATGGCTATAAAGCAGCTTAAAGAAGCTCTTAATACACATCTCTTAATATCTATTTGTAATGTGATGTTTGTGGACACTCTTTCTAATGAATGCATTCAGCTACTTTAAGTTGTACCCATTACTGACACAATTGTGTAAATGCACACAGCTTGTCTAGTCTACAGAAGTACAGCCAATAGAATAAGATTTTTACTAATTTTGTAGATACATTCACAGTGAAATAAGGGATCTTTAGGGAAACTATGGAAGATTTGATCTTTATAAGATTTCTTTCTTCTTGAAGAAGTGCGTTGGGGAACGCAGCAGTGCATTGCTAGTACTCAGCGGTCCAGTGCTACATCCATACCCCACAGCTTTATTTTGGTAGATGATGGTGATGTAGGTAAATAGCGCATGCCCCAAAGTCTAGTAGAAAGCTTTCCCTGGACATAAGAGAAGTGAAAATAGGGAGATTCTTTTTTTATGTATTTTTTATTTGAGAGTTCCTCTCTTAAAGAAACTGAAAGTTAATTGATACTAAAAAACAGTATTTAGTACACAGTAGTGAGTAATTTGACAAAGCTGTAAATCCTAGTAAACCCGTCCTAACACTGTGAGGATGGGTTTAGATTAGTGCAAGACAGGGGTTGTACAGGACTGATTTAGGACTGAGTTGGAGTCAGACAGAGTGTGTAATGCTGTGTGATGTGTATCGAGGCTGAACAGAAATAGCTCAGCTAGAGATCCATGCTTGCTTCTCCTGAGATACATAACACACCCAACAGCCAGAGAGTGATTACAGAGGCAGCAGGGTGGGAAGCACTGTGTGTATCTGCAGTCAGGGTACAGAGAAACCCACCAAAGCCCACTGTCTCAGCACACAGCTGCAGGAATCAGCAGTAAAGACCAGCCTGTTCCGGGTTCACCTGCTCATCCAGCTTTCCGTCTCATAGAGCCTGTAAGAAGAATGGGACAATATAACACCTGAAACACTCATAGCTTGGTATACTTTTTCCCAAAACGTCTGTGACGGCTTTAAACTAGTTTAACATTAGCTCCGAGGGAGATTTCATGGCATTCAGCCCACTGAGAGCAAGAGCTTCAGTGAGGTCAGGGACTGATGTGGGATGATCAGTTCTGCCAATGTAACTTATTTTAAAGTTATTTGGAATGGAGTATAACTCCGGAGAATCCCACAGTACAGCACTCAGGCGCATTATACCCCTCTAGTCCACACTCAGCATTGGTGTTTCCATGGGGATTGTACACAGATTTTTGTATGAACAGAAGTATAAGTTGGCTTTAATGGTGTTAGGATATTTGCAGACGTATGTCTGAATGTTACATCAGTGTAATCAGTTACTAATAAGTAACACGATTTTCATCCAGTCATATGCCAAGGTATTTGTATTCAGTGATCCTTTCAATTATAGATCCTTTCAGGGTAGTAAAACTTAGCTGGGTTAAAGGTAATGAATGGCATGAATTTAGACTTAAAACTAAAAACTAATCTATGCTTATAGAGGTCTGCTGTCAGATTTCAAAATGGTTGCCTGTATAGAATCTGACATCTGTTACCTTTGACATATATCAATGTTCAATGTATCAATGTTTTATCTTGTCAACTTTATGCTTTGTGTTAATATACATCCCTCCTCCCAAAACTTTTCCACACATTGCCAGTCCAGTACTTTCATCACAGTACAATTACACACCAAATCACACCAAACCATCACAGAAGCTGGCTTCTCTGCCATTTTCTCCTTTAAATGTCTCTTGATTCCTTGAGTCATTAAATTATATTATAGAATGTATATGGAGAAAAGCAAACTTTTCAAATCTTTATTTGTGGAACATTTTAATGATTTTGTAAAGCATTTGTTTCAAATTGATCCACTTTCAATAGATCCTCTTCCCATTATTGCTCCTCAAAGTTTTATAGTCGCATATTGTTTTCATACCAAATCGCGATTATGATCATCTGTTGACATCACCTGACACCTGCTTAAACTCACCCTTTTTTGTTTTACCTTATTAGTTTTGACTAGACAAAAATTGATAATTTGTTCAGAGGTGTTGCAGGAATAAATGTATATTAACAAATTAAATTAAATTGAGCAGATAAAACATGAGAGTTGTTGAGTTCATACTGTCTGCGATCAAGTAAAAGTCAAAGTAAATGTAATTACCCTTTTTTGTTTTCCATTTTGGCCCTGTACTGACCTTTTCTGATTTGAGGTTGTGAAATAAATTGTAAAATATATTGAGTGTATAGGCAGTATATTCTGAAATGGATTCAAGATTTTATATTTATAAGTGTATGAGTAATGATGAATGAATGAATTAATAATTTTAGAGTGAAATGTATTTCAAATATATAAAAATACTTCTCTATATACATTTTATATAGGGAAACATGCTAAACAATTAGTTTGTAATCACGCACTTAAGATTCCATCATTAACATATTCCATACTGGATAATTAAAGTAAAGCCTGCGGGAGGTTTAAGACCCTTCCTAACGTGTTTAAAAATGCAGTCAGCTGTGGATTAGAGCAGACATGTCCTGAAGCATGTGTGCATCTGTGCTAACTGCTGAGTGGGGGCTGTTCCCATAAAGAGAAGAAATATATGGACTTGTATTTCTTTAAATTTTAAATACATTTCAAATACATTGTTTATTTTTTTTTTATTTCAAAATGTATTTGAAACTATTGTGATACTATGACAAACATCATTTTTTTGACATTTTCAAACTATTTCAAATGTATTCTAACTTCAATTTATTTTCTTTATCAGCTTGTCCCACTTACTTACTGTATTTCTGTTAGACAAGCTGTGGGTTTAAGCGTTATTCTGTAATAGAGGTGGAACAGAAGAAATTTGAGCCCATCTAAGGGCATTCACTGGGTCTTTAGATGGCTATATTTAGTTTTACATAATGCAGTATACACAAATATCGCAGTGCTGTTTTCCTCTTGTTTTGGTGATGAAACCAGGATTCAGTCTTACTGAGCAGGGCCTTGCCAGCTCTCTAAAAAAGGGAGTTTCTGTCTGATGGTGGAGGATCACTGTATTTCCATGTTGCAAATGTTCAAATGTTTGTGGAACTCCTTCTAATAAATACCTTTAGCTAAAGCTGGGCAATATGATGAGATTTCGTTAGCATAGCAACAATATGCTTAAAAGGAGCATTTAGTAGGAAATAAGAGTGAGCATGTGAAACAGCAACAACACCACAGAGAGTTGTCTACCCTGCCCACCCCCACCCACATACGAAGCTCACCCGGGTTGCCAAGTTGATGAGGCTGATTCTACACAATCCATTGCAAGACGAGTCCAGTAACTTTTACCATGGCAAGCAACGACGAGTCATACTCTGTAAGTTAATCAGCTAATGAATATGTTTGAAGTATTTTTATTGTTTGCACATTATAAACCGGCTCATGTAAACTTTATCTGTAGGTAGCTAACCTAGCTTAATGCACCACTAGCTACGTTAGCCTAAACCAAGTCTGTTATATCGCAAAAAAACCTACTACCTATAAAATACACACCCAAGAGCTGAAGTTAATACTTTTTTTAGGTTGTGTTTTTATAGGTTTTAGCTAAATCCGCCTGCTTGCTAGCTTTTATGCTGCAGAACCGATTGCTCCCTCTTGGGTATTTTTGTGTATTAACTTGTTTAGCATGTTTCCTTAATATCTGATGATACATCCTGATCATTTTATCATTTACTACTAAAAATGTAATCTTTACTGGTCCTTAAATACCCATATTGAAGAAATCAATAATCCTGTTCAATTGGATGATTTGCAGTAAATATTTAATAAAAATCATTGTACTGTGCATAAGAGTGGGTGATAATCCCAAAATTTTGATCTAATTAATGCTATAATTGATCTAATTACACTGAATGCAATCAAATGATCACAGCATTCGACAGTCTTGCAGAAAGTCTTCTCTGGAGAGTAGAGAGAATTAATCAGTTAATCACAAAATATGGATAAACTATTTTTAAAACTCTTGATTTTAGAAGAAGCAATCAATCAATAAGCATGTGTCCCAATACGTTTGTTCATATAGTGAATCTAAACCGTTGAGAAGACTGGAGGAGAAGCTCAGTAGCTGAATGCATCATCGCATATCAGCCGTGAACTTCCCACCTCTACCTTATGTGTAAGTAGGATTCCACACTGTTGGTGCCGTTCCACACATTGGATCAGTATTGGTTCTGCTGCAGGATGGTGGGTTTTTTTCACCGTTATGTAAGCCGAGCTTCTGTTGCGAGGCTCTGAGTGGAAAATAAGCAGAGCTGATTTTCCATGGAGTCCCGTCCTTCCAGCATTCTTTCCAGGCACTGTGCGCTCCATGTTCTCTGTAAAAACAGAGCCTATTGGAAGTATATCTAATGTACATGGCCATACAAAAACCATACAGAGCCTCCAGTCTCTTCACATATGGCCTGCATGTGGCTTGGCATATGAGTGCTAATCGTAGATTTTTAAAGCTGCTTTGAAACCAGGCCTCGCTCAGAGCTGCTAACGGGTATCCCCCAATCCCCCTCTCATTCTCAGACCACTGCGGAAATTCCTCTTCTTCCAGTTAAAGTGAGAGTTTGGTGATAAATCAAATATACACATTCACCCACCCGCCTCCCTTTACCTCCTCTCCCAAACGGTGTCCCACACTCCAGTCTCCTCTGTTTAAAAAGCACAGCCATCACCCCCCCCCCACTGTCACTGAGGACACATGCCAACTGATTCTTACCACACTTCAGATCCCATCATTTACTGTGATAACAGTTCTAAAAATAATTACTATAAAAAAACACCGGAGCACTAAAGCAAGATGTTTCGTGCCTTGTGCATTTTCCACTGAAGCAATGAAGCTAATGTAGCTAACTAGTAATGTAGGTTTATGTACACCCATTAGCCTCATGGTTAAATCATTGCACACTCCTCAAGTAATTTGTTTTTTAAAGAAGGCAATTCCTTAGGGGGTGGGAGTAGATAGAAAGCAGATAGCAGGCCAGTGTTGTAGCAAATCACTGTTGTTAATATAACCTCAAGTTATATTAGTCCCATGCAAAACATCATGTGGGTAAGGGGGTTTTACACAATTTTTAAACAAAACTAGCACAGCATTTAATTTTGTTTTGAATGGAAACGTCAGATGAGCTGAAGGACTCCTCAGATAAGCTCCACTTGTGGCAGCTTCAGGCCAATCATTGTGTAGTGTAACATATAATGTACAACATGTATATTTAGGACCACAATCTTCTTCATTTGGGCTCTGCTGAAAACAAATGAGATGCAACTGAAGTGTAGACAGAAAATAACAAAAAATATCCTATGAAGTGTTTAGGACTTCATGTTTTTCTACAAATACTCCTCATTTCATGGGTTTAAAATAATTGTACAAATTATCTCAAAAGTTATTTTATGGGCTCCATTGGCTAATCCCTCATTAATCCATCATCAGTTATGCAGGTAAAGCATGGTGGTGGCAGGTGTGGCATTTGTATTCGGAAGCTGTTGCTGTGAATCCACAACATGTGATCAAAAGAGCTCTCAATGGCGGTCTCTCAGTTAAATAGCGGAAATGCTAAGAGTGGCCAAATCAACAGTTTGGTACATTCTAGTAAAAAAGAGCACATTGTTAAGCTCAGGAACACACAAAGCCCTTGACATCCACAGAGGACAACAGTGAGGGATGAATGCAGAATCCTTTCCACAGTGAAAAACTTTACAGCATCTTCCCAAATAAAGAACACCTTCCAGGAAGCAGGTATATCAGTATGTCAGTCTAAAATAAAGAGAGGACTTCCTAAGAGCAAATACAGAGAGTTCACCACAAGGTGAAATGTATTATTAGAAAGGCAGATTAGACTTTACCAAAAACATCTGAAGAAGCCAGCCAAGTTCTGGAACAGCGTTCTTTGGACAGATGAAGCTAAGATTACATCAACCTGTACTGGAATGATGGGAAGAGGAAATGACCCAAAACAGCAACCCAGGAGTTTATAGGATATTTTTGTTCAGTCCCTTGAATTAAACCTTCAAATCTACACTTTACAAATTTAGCGTGGTGGCATGCAGAGGCCAAATCCTGAAGATTGCGTCACTTTCACGATATGTATGGGCCAAACTGGAGGGTGAAGACTAACTGATACATGTGAAGTGAGCCACCGCTTTTTTTCGAGTTGGCGAGCAGCCAGCGCGCTCGGAGGAAAGCGCAGCGGCTCGGGTCTGATACATCAGCTGACAGACGCCCTGTGCTGCCGACATCACCCTAGGAGTGATGTGGGGAGAGAGCACCATCTACCCACCCGGAGGGTGCAAGGCCAATTGTGCGCCCTCTGAGCGCCGGCAGCTTAATGGCAAAGCTTCATGAGCGGGGGTTCAAACGTGACTGTAACTCTAAAATGTAACTGTAATCTGCTAATTATTAAACTAGAATTTCATACTTGCTATTATATTAGAGGTGACAGCAGAGCAGCAGTTGAGTAGCCACTCCCACTGTCATTCATGCAAAAATTTCTTATCCCATATACCTTTTGTAAAATGACATAACTCCACCTCCACCATGTAAAACTAATCCCTTTCAAATTGGGGTATACAGTGTCAGAAACCACACAAGCAAGTCTTTTTAGAGAGGCCCTTGCAGGCTGTGAGCTCTGGTGTAGTACGGTGTGTGTGTGTGTGTGTGTGTGTGTGTATGAGTCAGGGTTCCCCACAGAGAAGAAAGGGTTTTCTTTAGTGCAGTGGGGGATTTCCTCATGGGTCGGGGATCAGAGTGCTGTTGGAGGTTAAATTTACGCCTGTTGTCCCGGCAACAGCGTGATATCCCATATCCGCTTGGCCTCTGTGCATTGTGTAAAGTTAGCAACTAAAAATGGTGAGTGTGTTCAGTGTCCACACCAGTGGATAACTGTACGGACGCACCAGATATATTTGGCATCTAAAAATGCAAAAAACACTGACAAATTACTGTATACAATATTGGGGTGTTTGGGTTACAGCATGATACAAACCTCATAGTATGAATTTGGTACAGTGTGTTTTATTTAGTTAAACAAGGCATTCCTGATTATAAGGAGCATTCTGAGGAACTTCTAATTCAGCAGGTCTCACTCTCAATGCTAATGCTGCTCCAGCAGTTTTAGTCGGGTTTAGGAGCAGGCTACAGGCCAGTAACACTCACCTCTGAACAGTGAAAGAGACAGCACTGTTTGTGGTGAATGCTAATGCTGCTCTAGCAGTGCTACGCAGGGTTAGAAGCAAGCTACAATCCGATATGCTCATCTCTGAATGGCGAAAGAGATAGCGCTGTTAGCAGATAATGCTAATGCTGCTCCAGCAGTGCTGGCCGGGTTTAGGAGCAGGCTACAGTCCGATATACTCACCTCTGAACGGCAAAAGAGATAGCGCTGTTAGCAGGTAATGCTTATGCTGCTCCAGCAGTTCTAGCCGGGGTTAGTAGTAGGCTACAGGACGATAATACTCACCGATAATACTAAATAGTGGCTAGCAGCTAATGCTAATACTGCTCCAGTCTCAGTGCTGGAGAACTTAGATGAAACTACTGTATAACGCTGTACTTCAGAGGAGAGGCTTTACTGCTCCTTACAACCTGACTGGTAAAATTCATACATAAGGCGCAGAGGATTAAAGGGCGCACTGACGATTTTTGGGAAAATTAAAGTGCACCTTATAGTGCGAAAAATATAGTACTGGTATATAAACCCCCTGAGGTAGGTAATATAAATGCAAATGCAAATGCATGTACATTTTACATATTTTTATCTGGTGTATTTGATCTGAGAAGCAGATTTAATGTTTACTGTTGGACAAAAATAAAAATCTGAATACAAAATAAAGATGTGCAACAAAAGGAGTGTTATAATTTGTTTAATATAGGCTATATTTAAACAAAGCGTAATCCAATTTCTCCTTAAAAAAAAGAGGAAAAGAGCTTTGGTAGTAGGTAGGGACAGCTGTCATTCTGCATAGTCTCAACTATAGTAACTTCTAACAATGGAACTTATTTTGTATTAGACTTTCCTACATGTTTATGAAAGACCACACTAAAAACATTTTTTGTGTTTTGAAAATAATTAAGTATATAATGTGTGGATTAGTAGCTAGTGTAAAAAAAATGAATAATTAAACACTGAGATAATGTGAAGCTTTAAATATTCATTAGTGAATTTACTAGCTAAATTACCTATTGTTTACTTTAGCTGGATTCCACTTTTTACTAAGTCCCCTCACAGAGAACCCAACATTTCTCCAAATAGTAGAAGTGGGCGGGTCCTCCAGCTCCTGTGTGTGACCAAACTGACCCATATCACATACAGTTAGAGTGAGCTACACTCTAACATTGCAGGCTTAGCAAGTTGCTAATAGAATGGTGTACAGGGGTGCAACTCAGCTGTGAACTTTGGTTCCACATTCATTTATGATGCTTATATTGTATATTCTCCGTGCAAATACCTGAACTAAACCGTGACTGCTGGTACTGAGACAGTTTGTAAAGAATACCGTTAATGAATGTACTGTTACACCCCTATACAGAATATTGACTAATTTATTTTAAGTCATATTGGTGTGTTTCCTCTCACATTAGGATGTTTTTAACCCAGCTGTATTTCTGAGTGCTGCTCACATAAATGTCAGCACCATATGTATGCACATAATGTATGTATGACAAATTACACAAGTGTTAATGCCTAAGCTTGCTCTGCTGATGTAGCTAGCAGGTGAGCTAAATGTTTGACTAGAACAGCAGTGCTTAAATAAATTCATGAATAGAATAGTCCCACTGAAAATAAAATCATTATATAAATAGCACTGCTGAAATAAATGTATTGTGATTTTTGTTATATATGCTGTATATTAAAAATGTTATTGTTACTGTAAATATTTAAAATGCTATTTTTTTTTTGCTATTATTTGCTTTGAAAAGCAAGACAAAATACATTTAGGCTATGTAGTATATTTAGTGGTAAACAAAGGGGAAAAATTAGGAAACTTGGAGTTAACGAAATAGATTTTGTTCAGTTTCAGATAAAAAATGTTGCTGCATCCCTAGTGTTTAGTAGATCTTCTATTCAGGATACAAAATATCGTAATTTGGTAAGGTGTGATGAAGTTAAAACACTCTAATGTTCATATTGTAATACACTACAGGAAGCATAGATGTCTCAATAAATATTAAATAATTGAATAATAATCAATATATTTGGTGAATTATGGAATAAATATTTGCATTGTATTTGTACACAGGAGCCGCTCTCAGAGCCACGCTGTCACTGTCGTCACTGCATGTCGCGTATTAATCGTGTCAAGCAGGACATTAGAGGGTGGGCAGATGGTGCCAGGGCACGGAGACGGATCACTCAGAAGGCGAGGCTGGCACCGACTGGGCACAGGGGGCTGCTGGAGCGGGGTGGGGGTGCATAGGAAGATAAAAGCCGCCCCGCTGTGTGGGGTAGGGGTGCAGGGGAGATGATAAAAGCTGCCCCGTCGTGAGCTGTGTGATGGTGTGGCCTCTAGCCAGACCTCAGAGGAAACCTCTGCTATTTGAGGCTCTGCTGTGGTGGAGCTCTGAGGCCAGTTAGACCAGCTGGAGCTACATATCAGCAGCAGTAAAGCAGCTAGAACATTGTTTATAGAGTTAAAAAGCCTGGAACCCTCATTTCTCATGACATTTTCCCTCTTGATGTTCAACTTGTAAGGTGTGTTTTAACTCATCTAATTTTTCTCCTATAATGTTAAAGCAAACCTGTGAAGTTTTAGATTTAAAAATAAGGGATATTTTCCTCTGTCCGCTTAAAGCCGTCCCACCAGCCCAACGAAGGTTCAGTATCTCTTACATTTTAAGACACGTTTACAAAAAATCTAAAATAACCACATGTGAACCACTTACACACTACAATTAGATTATCAGAATCTGAAATGTTGTGGACATTCCTACATATGTCATTCTTTTAATACAGCCAAATTAAAAACCCTTTTCTAGATATTTAAGAAAAGTTTTTTCTTAGGAAAAGGATTTCATGTCTTTTTTGCCATAAATGCACTCTTTTATATTGTATATATATTTTTATTTATTTAATAGATTTAAAATTGAACAAAGGGTGCACAAATTCTGCAAAATGACTGTAGGTGACCTAAAAATAGTATTATGAGCTTTTACTAAAAAGACATGGACCAGATATATTCCATCAGTAAAAATTAATCATTTTTAATTAATACTTCTTTCTTTTGATCACTCCACCCTAGGGTTGTCACGATACCAAAATTTTGACTTCGATACCGATACCAACTGTAGTATCATGATTCTCGATACCAAAACGATACTTGGAAGAAAAAAAAAAATAAAAAATATCTGAACATAAAATGTTTATTTTTGACTGAACTGGATTGAACACTGAACAATCGGTGCAAACGTTTTTATTCTAAAATGAAACATTTGAACAAAAAACAAGTTTTGTTATTATAACCTTAACTATAACATAATTATCTAAACACTTCCTAAAAACTAAAACTAGAACCAGAGGTAATGGTAGCCTGACTATGTGAACCTGACGGGCAGGCAGAAGTTAAGTTCTGAATAAGGAAAATAAAGAGACAGAAGAACATTACAATGTTATGTTCATTTTAACACTCACTGCTCCGTTTTATTAATCAACCGTTTACCGTTTTTAATAAGCCCATGTTCAGTGTAACGATCAAGCAGGCTACGTGCCTGACCACAGATTTGCGATGGAAACGCGAAAACGTGAACATCTTGAGTTCATGTTTCACAGCCAATGGGATAATGGAGAAATAGAGAAAACCACGGGTCCAAAACAAAACTCCTGCACACTCCTCTCCATGTTAACGTGATTTACTAGCAGTCGCTAGTAAATCTTAGTAAAGCTACAGACAGAGTGTATCTTGACTAACTCCACTAACCTGTCGACTTCTCAGCTCTTTGTAGAGATCAGGGTGCTTGTCTGCTAAATGAGCGAAATATGATCAGAATTATGTTAAATAACACTGTAACATAGAAGCATAGAACTATTATTTAATTAAAATGATTTTTAAGAACAGCTAAACACAGTGCTGCAGGTCAAACGCGGAGGCGTTCACGTGCGAGAGAGAGAAACAGAGAGAGAGACACAGCGAGAGTGAGAGTGAGAGAGATTTGCGTGTTCTGATTTGAGCTACTCACAGGTAAAGGTTCTCTTTTATCTCCTCGTGCTCATATTCTAGTCCCACACATAAGTCTGCAGCTCCCTCAGTGTTTTCTGTCGTATTTTGCGGCTAGCGCGAGCGCTTACAACTAACACCGCGGATCGCGAGGTGCCGCCGCGCTTGTGCCGAATCCGCTACTGAATCCGACTCCCGCTTCGCGGACAGAATCGGCACAACACCCCCCGCTGTACAACTGCGGGAGTGAAAACAGCGCTAATAAATAAAGTAGTTTAGTTTCACTTTCAGTTTTCGTTATTTTATTTAAAAATAAAAATATAAATAAAAAACAGATGCCTACATCTCAGACTATTTTCCCACACTTCACTCCTCGCGCCCGTTTTGTTCACAAGTCGCGGACGAGAGACATTATTTTAGCCGTCGCCATTCTACACTCGCTGCTGCTCTGCTGGCTTGCGCGTGAATCGATTCATTTGTTCAGAACACTAAGTTTATCTGAATCCTGCCACACCGACTGCTGCGGTGTGAATCAGTTTTCTTATGAACTGAATCAAATCGCGCCTGCTAATTTGACTCATTTGAAGCTAGTGACTGGGCTATATACAGTATCGAAAGCATCGAACGCTAAAGAACCGAATCGTTTGTGATGACGTAGTATCGAAAAAGAATCGAACCTTCGGTACACCGTGCAACTCTACTCCACCCCTGATCAGTTCAGTTCATTTCAGTCCTCTCCACATTTCTAGTTAAACTGAGTCACAAGCTGTAATCTTTTTATTTTAAAAGGTTTAATCTGTGTGTTTTATTTCGGAGACGAGTATTTTTAAGCAGCTATCAGAAAAATCTCATCACAGTTTACATGATTAGCCTATACCGTTACCTTTCTTTAAGAAAAATCGCTGAATATCCAGATATGTTTTAACATCAGCTGATTGGTTAAGAGACACAGACACAGAGCAGTCAGTGCCCTGTCTCCTCAATAATATATATTTTTTTATTTTAATATAATACGGGAAATTTACGGGGAAATACTAATACGGGAGAACGGCGGGAAAGAGGAGTAAAATACGGTAGTTTCCCGGCCAAAACGGGAGACTTGACAGGTATGTGTTAAAGAGGCTGTGGCTTTAAGGCTCATCTCTCTTGGTGAAAGATCATTGACTGCTGAAAATGCCTCTAGGGTGCAATAGATTTTTTTTTGCTCATTTGGCTTTGACTTTAAGAGGGGACACATCTTCATACTATGAGAAGATGCGCAAGATGTTGTTAGCCCATCATCTAGGCTGTTAGTCAGCATGCCTCTGTCGGCTTTTCAAAAATGCCATGAAAGGAATCATACAGTGGTATGAAAAGGTCTGTACACCCCTGATCATTTTCAAGATTTTCCTTTACAAATCATTGGTTGTTCGGATCAGCAATTTCAGTAAAATATTTTACTGTGGGGAGCTTTAAGTGTTTATCTTGGAATGCTTTGTTCTTTTTCCGCCATGCATACCGCCCTCCAAATAACTCAATTTTAGTTTTATCAGTCCGCAGCATTATTCCAAATGTGCTTTAGCTTTAGCATATCCTAAGCGACTCTGTTTGTGGCGTGTGCTCGAAAAAAGGCATCTTCTGCATCACTCTCCCGTACAGCCTCTCCTGTGGGTTGACTATGACTGTTCTGATCATCCTTCTCCTCTGCTTATCTGAGATTTTTCTTGGTCTGCCACTTCAGGTCTTAACTAGAACTGTGTTTCTTCCATTTCCTCACTATGTTCCTCACAGTGGAAACTGACAGCAGAAATATCTGAGATAGCTTTTTATAATCTTCTCCTAAATCATGATGTTGAGCAATCTTTGTTTTCAGGTCATTTGAGAGTTGTTTTGAGGCTCTTCAGAGCAGATACATAGAGGAGAAAAACTTGTAATTGGCCACCTTAACCCTTTCTCATAACTGGATTCACCTGTGTAAGTCAAAGGTCAGTGAGCTTACCAAACAAAGTTTGTGTTCCAATAATTTGTGCTAAAGGTATTAAAATAAAATAACAAGGGTGCCCAAATTTATGCACTTGCCTAATTTTGTTTAAAGAATTATTGCACACGTTTTTAATTTGGGATCCATGATGGGTGGGTTTGGAGGCCTCGTGGAGAGCGCCTGAATCTTGCCTTTGTTGTGGAACTACACGGTGCCCCAACTTCTGGTGGGAAGATCTGGAGAGCCACTGCATAGCGTACAGCTGCCATGTTCTAGATCAAAGTTAGTCATACAGTGTCAGAAACCATAATATCAAATCTATTAAAGATTACTGAACAACTACACACGGTTTGAGGTGATTTATTTGCAGTGATAATTAGTTTACATTATCTTTTCATTGTTGGTTAGCAGCATTAGCTTCGTAGCTTCAGTGCTAATGCTGTAGGGTTCTGAGTGGAATCGGCGTGATAGTGTCGTTACACCTGTGCTACATGACTCACACCCTGCGCCGCTTACACCTGGTGTGTGTGTGACTGATAGCAGCAGTTCATCATGTATACACACACTCTTACACACGCACACACACACACATGCACTCACACACACACAAACAGTGACAAATGCAGGAAGACAGCAGCACGCTGCCTTTTTATGTTTCTCTATCTCTCTTTCTCTCTCTCTCTCTCTCTCTCTCTCTCTCTCTCTCACACACACACACACACACACTCAGATTGAGTCATACTCCACTAGGGTGCAGAGTGCATGCGGGTCTAAATGACAGACCCAAGCTCCTCTGGCTGTGTCACACTGCATCAGTCTCTTCACTGCTTTTACAATCTGTAACACACACACATTTTTTTCCAGCCAGATGTGCGTTAATCGTATTAATGTATCATGGATGTGTTACTCCACTCAGTGCTACACTACAGCCGGTGTTTAGGTGTTATCATATGTTAGTTTTTCAAGGCAGTTTTTATAATGCCTTTATTTTAAATTAATTACAAATCATGCATGATTAAAATATATATGTTACCTTAGAGATGGTAAAATATCTCTCCCCACATCACATCACAAAGTCTTAATCCTGTCATATGTTTAATTCTTAGGGGTAACAAAATGTTTTTTGTGTGTTTTTTCATAATTTAAAAATGTTCTGCATTGTCATATGTACTAGTCATCCAAAAAGTCATCCAAACTATGAAGAAAAACATCACCTGGAGTGGTTTTAGTCAACAGCTGTGCTGAACTTAACAAGAGTTAATTACTTAAATTTCTTGTCCTTATAAGATGAGAGCATCAGTTGTGCTGTAAAGAGCTACATTTTATGGTCTACTACATGATTTCTTCCCTTTCCTTTTGCCTAAATTTCTAAAATAGAGTGCATTCGTTTTTTTTTTGTGTATTTTGGCTGTTTATGTTTATGTTTGCTCAGTATGGAGACTGTCCAGAGTACAATAGCGTTTTCAGGATCTATTGTTAACTTAGGAGCTTCAGCAGTGTTTAACAGGTGCTCTCCAGCTGGGATAAAACATTGACAACGTGCAGAACCCCCAGCACCAGCTCTTACCGCAGACACAGCATTGCTGCACGACTGTGCTTTAACATAATGAAGCCTGTGCTTAACGTAATGAAGCCTGTTTATAGGTTGATGTTTATTTCCTAATTGTTTGTTATATAACACCACACATTAATATATTAACTGCAATTTACAGTTGAACTCCTGCAGCATATAGAAACAATAATTCAAATTCAAATTTAAATAGAGAATATGTGGTATTATGATAATATAAGCTCATTGTAATGCCAGACAGAGTGGAGAGACGCTTGCTGAGTAAAATGAACAAACAGGTTTATTTACAGGCTGATAACCAGATAGTACAGATGTTAGAGCCAAACAAACAATAATCTCACCAGAAACCAAAGCCGTAGTAGTATAAACAGTCCGTGTTCGTAACCAAAAGACAGTCCAACCAAGCATTAAATCCAAAAGGGGCAAAACAAGAGACATAAACCGATTAACCAGAAAAGAGGGTCGTAACGAGAAGGCAATAGAAGAAACCATGAGAAACGCTTAGTATGCAACCAAAGTCCACAATACCTCGCGAAGATAAAATACATAATGCAGCCTTAAATCCAAAACACATGATGAGCATAACCCGGAACTTCCTCAGAACACAGGTGAATCTGAGCGTCGGAGCGTAACGTGATTGGGCGAAGGAGAGCGACTGACGGTGACATCATAAATCATAGGATTCTGGGAAACGGAGTCCGGTAGTGTGGAAGGAGACTCAGGCTGCGTAACACTCATGATTTAGAAGGCATTTGGTCAGTGTTCCTACAGGCAAGTCTGTTCACTCAGCAGAAATCTTTGCGAGGTGGATGGGGAGTTATTATCATACAAGACCAGCCTCCTATCTGTTTGAATAGGAGACCAAATTACTGGAAGCTGAAGGTCAGATTACAGTTACAGAAACATATTTTACAGTACTGATAAAATCTAATGTAAAACTCATGAAAGGTTTATAGCATTTGACTCAAAAATGTCTTGTTATGGCTACTGCGCCTGGGCAGGAATCGGTGTACACAGTACAACTAATGAACAATAGGGCAGCAATAAATAACAACATACCAGAACGTAGTCAGCTTGAAGCAGGGTCGGCACACGGGTAAACAATCAGGAATAAAGGGATAAGGCAAGAGAGTAAACAGAGAGGAAAGCAAGGTCGGTAACTAAAGAAAGACAGCAGAACTATAGGGCTAAGAGAGTAAATTAAGAGCAGGAAAGTGTAGATAACAAGAAAGCAGAGAAAACGTGTTGTAACAGAGCTAGTAAACTAGATAATACTCGGCAGAGAACCAAGGGAACAAAGCGCTATTTATACAAACACAAACAGGTGTGGGAAATGAGCAATCAGAAAGAGGGAGTGGCTGGACGCTGCAGAGTCACATGTTTAGCCAAGTCATTGTAGTTCATGGGCTGAGAATGCTGGGAAATGGAGTCTTTAGGAGAACAGTTGTCCTGAATGGGCAGACTGACAGCGTCAGGACTGACAATATGATACAATGCAGTCAAAACTATACAATATATTACAAAATCGATATATTGTTTCTTTCCTATCCACCACCACTGTGAAAAATTCTGACTGGGTTCATTTCTGTAGAACAGAGCACTCCACACTAAACTCTGAATGAGTTTGTTTAGATTGTTGTATAATTATGTTATGAATTTAGAGAAACTAGCTAAATTTGATTAGAACTATGTGTGTGTATATAAAAGATTACCCAGAATGAAGCAGGAATTGTGTAAACGGCACTGACCCCGCCGGGCTGTTTGAGATAATGGTTGTGTAATGGAGCTCCACTGTTGTGAAGTGAAAGAGAAGAGCCTGGGTATTCAGCAGTGTTTTTCATCCTCAGAGGAAGTATCACGCCCAGCCTGCCTCACCGCCCGTCCCTTTCAGAGGAGCTGGGGTAACTGGGTTATTGTGTTAACCTGTACTTCCAGTCTGGCCTCGGGAGAAAGCTCCACATTAATATAAGATACAGAAGCGCTTCTGTCTCATTTTCCACATCTACTATTCATGCTGCACTTCTGAAGCCCAGCGCTGGATAAAGAAGGCGGGATCTGCAGTTAGGCGGTGGTGAGAGCGTGTCCTCTGTTTCTGCTCTCAGGCCTGGATAACAACAGTGTGTACAGTATAACAGCTCCCCTGCTCCTCACCTATAGCAGTGTATGGAACCCATTAGTGTGGAACTGGTTAAAGTGTGGAGCTGGTTAAAGTGTGCACATATTTACATGATTTTTGTGGATGCATATGAACTCACTGTGTGATGTCATTGTTTTTATAAAACTGCTTTTACCCTGTCCACACAGCTCCAAACTTTAACCAAAATTGACCTAAAATGCAGACAAAAACCTGAGTTTATAAAAATATGTAGATTTGTGTGGGCGGGGCCTGAGATTGTTGTACCCATGCCTCTGGAGCACCTGTGTGTGATGCAGGTCTGGACAACACTATAATAATGGTAAAAAATAATAAAACATCTCAAATGTCTGTGTAGGGACTTAATGGACATATTTTATTTTTAAAATAATTTGTGTGAATGATCACACAGTTAGAATAGTTTTTATGTATAATCTTAAGCAACAAACAATCCTCAAAAAATGTCAATAATCATAATTAGTTATATTGCATAGTTGTTTGCAGTTAATTGCAATATGTTGTATATTTGTTTAGTTGATTGTAATGAATCTGTTGTTCTGAGTTAGCTGTTGAGTCTCAGGGCTGATGTTCTTCTCAGTGTCAGCGCTGCAGGTGCTCCAGATGTCCTGGAGCTCAGTGTTCTGAAAGAGCGATGTGAGCTCTGTCTGTCCGAGATGACCATTAATCACCGAGGTTTAATCAGAAGCTGCTGATGCAGTATTATCCAACCTAATTACATGGACGACTGACCGTGATTGTCCTGCTGGCCCTCTGACCAGCGAACACTTCTTTACTGCAGCCTCTCTCTCTCTCTCTCTCTCTCCCTCTCTCTCTCTGTCTACTACTCTCTCTCTCTCCCTCTCTCTTTGTCTCTCTCTCTCTCTCTCTGTCTCCTACTCTCTCCCCCCCTCTCTCTCTGTCTCTCTGTCTGTCTGTTTGTGTATCTTGTCCTTCATCTCTCTGTTCTCGGTTCTTGCTTTATCTCCAGCCTGTTCTGACAGTGGTATCAGGATCTGAGCACACATAAGATTGTGGAGAGTGAGGATATGTGTTAGAGGATGTTGGTGTTTGTTGGTGAATTCCAGTGTTTGGTCTGGATTGGTGATGTTTCATAGAGAATAATAATGTTTGAGAGTAATGATGCCTGTAAAGGACAGTGTTTGATGTGTTGTACATTGGTGTTTGTTGGAGATCATTTGTGTGTTTTAGAGATTAATGCTGTTGGAGATCATTGATCTTAGAGATAATTGGGGTGTGTTGGAGATCATTGGTGCTTGTTGGACATTAGTGTTTGTAGTAGATCATTTGTGTTTTTTTGGAGATCAATGCTGTTGAAGATGATTGGTGTTTGTAGGAGATCATTGGTGTTTGATGAAGATCATTGATGTATGATGAATATCATTGATGTTTGTTGGGGATCAATGATGTTTGTTGGAGATCAGTGTTTTTGTTGAAGACCATTGCTGTTTGAGATCATTGGTGTTTGGTGAATATCATTGCTGTTTGTAAAAGATCATTGGTGTTTGTAAAAGATCATTGGTGTTTGTTGGAGATCATGGCTGTTTGTTGGAGATCATTGCTGTTTGAGATCATTGGTGTTTGTAAAAGATCATTGCTGTTTGTTGGAGATCATTGCTGTTTGTTGGAGAT
The DNA here is from genome assembly GCF_023375975.1 of Astyanax mexicanus. Lineage (NCBI taxonomy): Eukaryota > Metazoa > Chordata > Actinopteri > Characiformes > Acestrorhamphidae > Astyanax > Astyanax mexicanus. The sequence continues at coordinate 13,865,652 of NC_064426.1, read as the reverse complement.
CATGGCTGTTTGTTGGAGATCATTGCTGTTTGTTGGAGATCATTGCTGTTTGTTGGAGATCATTGATGTTTGTTGGAGATCATTGATGTTTGTTGGAGATCATTGATGTTTGTTGGAGATCATTGATGTTTGTTGGAGATCATTGATGTTTGTTGGAGATTGTTGTTTTTGTTTAAGACCATTGCTGTTGGAGATCATTGCTGTTTACTGACAGGAAATGAATGTTTGTTGAGAGATAGTTGTGTTTGTGTTGGTGTTTGTTGGAGATCATTGAGAGGATATGAATCAAGATATATAGTCTAATGCTCTGTTTTCAGAAAGCAGAGATACTGGCTAGCTTAACACTTCCCTGGCTACTTGTAGTAAAAAGAACATGGAAAACAGGGTTGGGTGGATCTGACCTCCTGTCCTGTGTGATGTGAGCAGTGCGGGACTCTGGCAGCAGGATGAGCAGTAGTTCCTGCTGGATGGAAAGGACTCTTTGTTTCCATGTAGATCCTCTCTCGCTCTCTCTCGCGGCTGCTGGAGCCGATTAAAGTCTGGAAGAGTGTCAGGAGCTGCTTTCAGTGCCACTGTCTTTCTCTGAGTCATTTCCTATGATTGAAAATCTCCACAGGCAGTTTGCAGAGAGGGTTTGCAGGGTTTCAGGCTGTAAATCACTCAGTCTGGGTTTGTTTACGTTCTGCTGACGAAACAGAGCTCATAAAATAGCAGAGAGAAGTTTGATAGCGTCTGAGTTCCAACATTTAAGCAATGGCAGGAGTCAGGGGGTAATCTGTGTAGTAGGATAAGGAGCTAAGAAGCGAGTGGACACCTGTTTCCCCAGTGTTCCTTCTGAAATCAACGGTATTAATAAGAGTTATCTTACACTTAGGCCTAATCTCATTTCAGCCTTTGGCCCTACAGAGTTAGAATACAACTAGAACAGAGTTAGAACACAGTTTGTTCTACATAATTGTGTTCCACTGTAATCTTTTAAGTGTAGGCTTATCTTGGCTCTTTCTAAATGCTAGCATAGCATTGCTAAGATTGCTGGAAATAAAGCATTTTATCACAGCAAACCAGCACTGCAGCATCCAGACCACCATAGCACAGTGGGTTATTTTAACTGTGGATGTCTGTATATATTAGTGCTGGGCGGTATACCGGTTCATTTGGTATACCGCAGGGGCAACTAGAACCGGGATGCGTTTCTCTCATACCGCCATTCCACTAGAGGCGCTGCGGAGTGCCGTGTGAAACAGCACCTTCAAAGAAACACGCAGATGTGTGGATTTAAACGCTGGTCTAGGGCCGTTTCTCAATACAGAGTTCGGCTAGCCAGTGCATACCCCTGAGGACAGGAGGACGCGGGGCTTTTATTCTGTAATTGGAACAGCTACGTACCTGATTACGTCCCTTTCTCATGGCATTGAAAGTGTAGTTCTGAAAACATAGATATACATTTTCCCATAGTCATTTTTTTAATAAATAAACCATATATTTGAAATGTAAATCACTACATTCTCGCCTGAAATTAACTTCAAACTTTATTTTATCACACAGCAGTACTGTTTTTAAAACATATACCTTACAGGTGGGTACTTCTACCAATACTGCTGTGAAGTGCATTCTGGGATATCAGACTATAAGAAGTCCACACAAGTCACCTTCCATGCATCCTCGATAATAAGGGAGGAGCAAGAACACATCCGGGCATTTGTTGTGTACTTGGCTAACTGTGATCTTCTGAATGGAACAGTACTTGGACTGAGACTGATGACTTTTCCCGAATCCTCAAGAACACAAGTACAGACAAGAACGCAGATGGAGAAACAGCCCAGCTCTCTCCGTCCTGCAGAGAAATTCAGAACACCTGCTTCTGTTTCTCACTGTATGAGTGCTTTAATCCTAGTAAAATAGAGCAGTAACTACAGCCCTTTTAAATATATTAATACTGTAGCTTGATGGATGATTTGAATGTATTTTTGACTGGAGTAAAAAGGGAATTGTGGCTGATTTAAATACTGTAATGCCTATAATGGCTTTAGGAATCACATATAACTTAGTTTTAAATTAAATTTATATTAAACTTGTATCTTACTTGTGCAATAGAACTTTTGAGAAATATCTCTTTGAATACTTAAACAGGGAGTATTTTATGTCCATTTAAAGTGTGTATGAAACTATTAAAATATTTTAAATATTTAGTAAAGGTTGTGTTAAAGTTGTTGGCGTATCTCTTTTTAAGATGTATTGTTTAAATTCTTCAGCTGTTTTTCGGCTAATGAAGTCTGATTTATTCATATATTGTGTAATTTTGTGGGACAAAGTAAACCCTATAGTAATCAAAGCCTTAATTTAAAGCCTTGGTGTTTTATATTATATGTACTCCTAACAGTGCAGTAACTCACAAACCTATATTAAAGCCCAGTCATGAAAAAAAAAAAAAAGAAATATATATATATATATAATAAAAATACTGTGATATACCGTGAAACCGTCACAATTTTTTAAAAATACCGTGATATGCATTTTTGGCCATACCGCCCAGCACTACTATATATGTATACTGTATATATTAAAGAACACATTGTGCTATGGTAGTCTGGATGCTGCATTGCTGTAATGACACAGCGTGTTTCCAAGCACCTATATACAATGTTCTGTGTATGTTTTTCTAGCTTTTCTTATGATCACACACACTAAGGAGAGGTTCTGCCAGACAATTTAAACATCCTGTAACTGTAAACAAATCAGCTTTAGTCACGACCATCCGCCATCCACCATCCTCCACTTCTGTTCACAATTACAGACCAAAACACAGGGGGCGGAGCCACAACCAGCCAAACAGAGGAGGAGGAAAAACAAACCACTTAATGCTCTCCACACACACAGACACACAAGCACACACACACACACACACACACACACACACATGCTCAGCTCCTGCCGAGATAACTGATGGTAGTAAATGGGCGGAGCTTACATTAACCATGAAAAAACTAAGTCAGTTTGTAAACACGCTACAGACTCCATCTGCACATCTGCACGCACTGGAGCTGCTAATAACAGCCTAGAGAGTTCAGCATGCACACACACACACACACACACACACACACAAAACCAAAAACATCACTAAAACCAAACTCCTCCTCCACTCACTAACAACACAAACAGTTTTGTACAACACATAATGACACACAAATACAATCCATTATTATTATTATTATTATTACAAAACCAGTGCAGTTGTCAGTAGGAATCAGTGCATAAAGTGTGGGTGTAAAGCAAGCAGACAGTTCCTCGACCATCTAGAAGAGGTAAAACCTCGAATGCAGGATGTTACACACACACACACACACACACACCACCGCAGTGATATGAACTCTGTAAGATAATTATGCTGTGCTTTGAAGATGATGCAATTAAATTAGGCCTCATTTCCTCTCAGAGCTTCGACTCTCAGAATCTCCATACAGCACAGCACAGACGTAGCTCATTACTGCCTCCTCCCATTTCTACAGACTCCGCCCACTGACATGCTCCTCCATAGCTATTGTTGTGAGGCTGGACAAGTCTGAGAGACTGTTTATATCACAATACCTATATTTAGAGCATGTTATTATGACTGGGTGGAGCTAAACTACTGTAGAATTAATGGATGAGGTTAAAGTGCTGCAGGCTAAATAGGTGGAGATAAAGTGCTGTAGGCTGAATGGGTGGAGATAAAGTGCTGTAGGCTGAATGGGTGGAGATAAAGTGCTGTAGGCTGAATAGATGGAGCTTAACTCTTTCTGGATGGATGGGTGTAGCTAAAAGGATGTAGGCTGATGGGCAGGGTCAGCTAAACAGGAGGAGCTAAAGTGCTCTAGACATAATTAGTGGAGCTAAACTGCTGTAGACTGAATGAGTGGAGATAAACTGTTGTTGGCTAAATGGGTGGAGCTAAATTTTCTGTAGGCTGAATGGGTGGAGCTAAACTGCTGTAGATTGAATAGGTGGCGCTACACTGCTCTAGGTTTCATAAGTGGAGCTAAACTGCTGTAGACTTAATGGGTGGAGCTACACTGCTCTAGGCTTCATTAGTGGAGCTAAAGTGCTGTTAGCTGAATGGGTGGAGCTAACCTACTGTAGGCTGAATGGGTGGCGTTAAACTGTTGCTGAATGAATGAGTGAAGCTAAACTGTTGTTGGCTGAATAGGTGGAGCTAAAGAGCTGTAGGTTGATGGGCAGAGCTAACCTATACTGTAGGATAATTAACTAGAGCTAAACTGCTTAAAAATAAATGGGTGCAAATAAACTTTTGTAGGCTAAATGGGTGTGGCTAAACTACTGTAGGTACTGAAGATGCTCGCATACATTTAAATTACCTTTAAATTCAAACAACCTTTAACTTCAACTTAATATCAATTACATGAACTTTAAATTAATCTAATCGTAATCTTAACCTTAATCTCAAACCTAAACCAGACCCTTGTATTTTATGTTTTACTGTCTTTACTGTATGCTTTAGTAAATCATACAATTATGTTCTGCAAATATTTAAAGTAAATATAGAAAATAATTTTCCTAATAAGGAGATATTATAAGAAAAAAAATATCATATTTACTACACTGTTTGCACGTATACATATGTGCACATGAAAACACCCACAAAATAGCCCCCCAGTAGACAGACACAACTCAGACAAACATACAAAAATAATTCAATCAGCTAATTGAATGCGGAATATAATTAATAACTTCTAGCCAGTAGGGTGACAACAGCTGCAACAAACCCTACTCTGAACTGCAACAAAGGTCAGGTGTAATATTATTTTTTTAATTGCATTGTTCACTATAAACACTCTGATAAAGAGGCTAATGATGAGACAAATCCCTCCTGGTTCAGCTTCTCTATTCACTTCTACACCGTTTCCTCGAGTACCGGGAGCTGCAGCACTCCAGAATGGGAAGTTGTAAATATCACACAGGAACTTCTCACATCCGACTCTCAGCGTAAACAGGCCGAACACAGGCGGAGCTCCGACTCGGCTCCGGGAGGAATGTGCCGGACGTTTTCAGCACGATCCATCAGCGCTGTTTACGAGCTGTATGCTAATGTGTGCTAACGTATGCTAATGTATGCTAATATCCTCCTTATCTGTGTTGGGGTTCTCTGTCTGCCTCAGAGTGACGGCTGAGTGAATGCGAACGAGGTGCTGCGTGAGTGTGTTTGTGTTTATTTATGTGTGTGTGTGTTTTTGTATACATAGTCATAAATGTGCTTCTGTTTGTTGAGAATTTAGCAATGTATGTGTGCCTCTTCATTAAAAACACCTACAGTGTGCATCTATTCACTGACCACTTTTAAGCATGGTGGTGGTGGTATCAAGCTCTGGACCTTTTCAACAGTATTGATATCCTAACCTTATGGAGTCCATTCCAAATACCTAACATTATCCTGCTTTATACTCTACACAACCTTTATGTATTTACTGTTCAGCTGGAACACTTTTTTTTGTAAGATTAATCAAAAGAAGTCTAAACGTCTTAATTATTTCCTTATTTTTTGCACCGGATTATAAGGCACACTACTAATAAACGGATATTTCCTGGTCTATTTTTATACATAAGGCACACCAGATTATAAGGCACATTTTGCGACACTAGTATAGAACAAGGGGGTCACCATGTTTAATTTCTACTGGCGAGTCCTGTAATGCTACACTACGTTATGTAAACAAAACTGTAATTCTTCTTTTAAAGTCAAATGAGCACTAGATGTTAATCTACACAGATTTCTCTCCTGAACTATTCTACTGACTGTTTATTTGGGTGAGTAAAGTGAAAGGTGTTTTAAGTGTGCCTTATAGTGCAAAGAATATGATACATTGTTACATCGTTCCACTAGCAGCAACACAGCCCCGGAGCATGATGCTACCACCACCACGCTTAACAGCTGGTTGGATTGTGTGGGCCTTCCAATCAGTTGTGTATATCAGACCCTTTTTATGTGGCACAGAACAGTTTTCTGTAGAATATTCATTATGATGATCATTATTTTGCCACAGGCTGAGATTTGTAAAACCCTTTGTAAAACCCTCAGCTCCTGATGTGGGCAGACTTCAGAAGGTCTATTGATCCAAGAGCAAACGGAAAAACTGTGAGGTGTGTTTTTTACAACAGAACTGGTTATGAAAAAGATACTTTTGCTGATGGATTTGATAAAATGACTCTGAAACCATTGTATTTCTACACAACGGGAATTACAGTCCAGTATGTAACACACCCAGGTGGTGTAATTAGTATTGGTGTGTGTGTAAGTGTGTGTGTGTGTTAGAGCTGTTAGAGCTACAGATGGTTTTAGTGATGGTTCGGTTTTAATGAGACCCTCACAGTGATGGCAGGCCGGGAGTCAGCAGTACACCAATTTAATTTTAAACATTAATCTCTCTTTCAACCTCTCTCTCTCTCCCTCTCTCTCTCTCCCTCTCTCTCTCTCCCCCTGGCTGTGATGAATGGATGGTGCCCCTCTTTCACCTCCATTAGTCTCATGGGACTGGAGTCATCATTGTACCCCCTAACCCCACCCCTTCTATTCATGGGCACCAGCATGCCAAGCTGCTTAAAGAGCCCAGTACTGCATTTCACAAAGGTGGTGGTTTACTGAGGGTGCAGTATCCAATTTCTCCTATTCTAGTGTATAGGAGTGTTTATTAAGACTAATATCCTCTAACCTAGTGTATACGTGTTTATAGATAGTGTTTATGGACAAATTTCTCCTATTCTAGTGTACAGGAGTGTTTAATAAGATGCTTATGAACTAATACCCTCTTTTCTAGTGTATATGAGGGTATATGGATGGTGTTTATGGACTAATATATCCTATTCTAGTGTACTGGAGTGTTTATTGATATGCTTATGTAGGAGTGTTTATAGGTGTTGTTAAGGGACTAATATCTTCTGTTCTAGTGTATAAGTGTTTATTAAGGGTTTATATGAACTAATACCCTCGATTCAAGTGTATAGGAGTGTTTATTGATGGTGTTTATGGACTAATATCCTCTTTTCTAGTGTATATGAGGGTATATGGATGGTGTTTATGGACTAATATATCATATTCTAGTGTACTGGAGTGTTTATTGAGGTGCTTATGAACTAATACCCTTTGTTCAAGTGTATAGGAGTGTTTATTAATGGTGCTTTTTGACTAATGTCTCATATTCAAGTGTATAGGAGTATTTATTGTTGTTGTTTATGGACTAATACCCTCTATTCAAGTGTATATGAGTGTTTATTAGTATTGTTTACAGACTAATATCTCTTATTCTATTGTATAGAAGTGTTTATTTATGTTATTTATGGACTAATGTCTCATATTGTAGTGTATAGGAGTGTTTATTGTGGGTGTTTATGAACTAATATCTTCAATTCTAGTGTATAGGTATGTTCTCTCCTCTGTTTTAGTACATAGGAGTACATAAGAAAGTTTATTAGGATTGTTTATAGAGTAAAATCTCACTAGTAGTTTTTTAGTGGTGTTAATTTGTGCCACTGATTTTTTTATACAGAAGCTGCTGTTTCCCATGGGTGAGCCAGAGCGAGGGGGGTGTTTAAGTAGAGACATCCACTTGTAGGACAAGCCCATGGGGGTCTAACGGTCGGTGATGGATGAGAGTTATTGATCGTGTGTTTAACTGTTCATGTTCGACTCACAGCAGATGTCATGGCAAAGGTCAGGGCCACTGCATGTCACCCTTGTTGACGGCCAGGCTCACCATGCTTGCGCTGCAGCTTGTGGCGTTGTGTTTATTTCTTTTCTGGAGATGATTTAAGATTCAGAATAACACTCCCGCTCTCTGATCACCTTCACACCGAGGATGCAGTTGCTAGGAGACAAAATCTACCCTGGTTTTGGCAGGACGAGAAGCGCCATCAGGACAACGTTACTGCATGTTTAGAACATGATTATTATGTCATTCAGGTCGGTCACCCGCTGCTCGCTCTGTGGTTGGGCTATACTCTCACAGTGCTGGCATTTGGCTAATATGACTCATTATTAAAACAGCTATTTTTCATGGTTCTGACTCAATTACTTTAGTAGTGTGTAGTGTATAGGCCTGTGTCGTTCAGTACTGCAGTTAAGAGCATGCATAGTTGGTTACTGAATAGTGTCACTCCAAGACGTGTTGTAATAAAGCAATAGTTTATTAATTACTTCGTCTACCACCTACCACCATGTTGCATGCCTGAATCATTCACAATGTTGTGTTCAATTACTGTATTGTATTTGCATATTTAATATATCATAGATTCCAGTCTGTTCTCAGTCTCATCAGCGTCAACATCAGTAAGCATTATCAGTGGAAAATCCAAGTTGCTGTTTTTTTTAGATGCTATACAAACTCAACCCAGTGCCATCCATTAAATAAGTCATTTTATTAATACTGTCATGTCTTAGCCCTGTCTCATGTCTCTGTGTGTGTCCCACGTGACCTGTGCCCCTGTGTCTCAGTACTTTTCCATGTGTTTCTCATTTGTAGCTCCGCCCCTGCCCCAGGTGTTTCTAATTATAGTGTTTCCTGTTTCCTTATATAGCCCTCGTCTACCACTTTGTCTCCGTCGGTCTTTGCACTAACCCCTGTTGTTTGTCTCTCCGTGTCTCTTTGTTATTTCAAGCCTTAGCCCTAGCCCTAGTTCCTTGTTTACATCTTCTTGTTTCTTGTTCCCTTTAAGTTCCCTGCTTAGTTTATTTATTCTTGTCTAGTTTAGTTTTTCCCTGTCTAGTTTAGCCTCTTGTTAGTTCCTTGTATATTACCCTGCTTGTGTTTATTAGTTTATTCCCTTGTTTACATATCCCTGCCTTGTTTAGTTTTGTTCATTTCTTGTTTGGTTTTTTCTAGTCTCTTGTTTAGCTCCGTGTTCCCTAGTTCCTTGTACATACCCCTGCTTTGTGTTTATTCCTAGTTTAGCTCCCTATATATATTCCCTGTTTGTTTTTCATTATTATCATCACTCGTTTGTTATTGGTTATTTGTGTTTCTTTGTTACATGTTTACTTGTTCCTCGTTTCCTTGTTTCTTTGTTATTTATTTAATAAATTATTTATTCATATCGCCCTTACCTGCACCTGTGTCCGCCTCCTCGTCTCCCTGCCTGGGTCATCCGTGACAGAAAGACCGACCGAACATGGACACAGCAGGTTCTGCCTGGATGGGCACCAGGATGGCGATTCGCCGTGCTCCTTGCGGGACCCCGGCGCAGGACACCTCGAGGCCTCAAGGACGCCGCAGGCCTCGGGGTAGGCGCTCTAAGGGGTCCCGCCAGCCGGAAGAAGACCCCTTTTCCGGGGAGGATTTTCTTGGGGGGGCGATGAGGGTTGGTGCTTTGAGCCTCGGTACCTCCGTGTACCCGAGGCTCAAGGAGCGGGACCCGTGGGACTTTCTCGGGTGCGCTCCCAGCAGCTCAGAGGACGAAGAGGAGCTCTACCCCGCACCGGCCCGTGCTCCGTTACCGTTCCCCCCAGGGGCGGTGCTCTACCCGGCTCTCGGCCGCACAGCTCCAGAGGCCGTCCCGACTCACGTCCGTTCCCCTGCAGCCAAGGTGCGCTCCTCACCGGCGGTTCCAGAGCTAGCTTCCCCGGTGGCTAAGGCGTTAGCTTCCCCGGCGCCTCCAAAGCTAGCTCCTCCCGCGGCCAAGACACTCTCCTCTCCCGCGGCAAAGGCGCAAGCTGTGAAACCGCGCTCCGGGACTTCCGCGATGGCAGTCGAACCGCGCTCCGTGTTCCCCGCGGTTGCTGCCGAACCGCGTTATAGGACCTCCAACCCGGTGAGCCAGCCGCGAGCAGAGACTTTCCACGCGCTGGACTCAGCCGGAGAGAGTAAAAATCCGGTCCGGGTTTTTGCTCCACCCGCACTCTCAAGCCCTGCAGTTGCAGTGCCAGCACCTCAGGCTGAGGAGCTGGCTTTCATGGCGGCTGCAGAGCTGGATTTCGCCGCTGCAGTCCAGCCTCTCTCTGGGACTATCTCCGCGGCAACCCAGCCGTGCTCCGGGACTGTTTTGGAGACTTTTCCCGCGCCGGTTTCTACCGGCGGCCCCGCGCTGTTTGCAGTGGACTTTACCGGCGAGGCTGCAGATCCAGTCCGGGTTTTCGTTTCACCCGCAGTCTCAAGCCCTGCTGCTGCTCCGCTGGATCTGCACACACCCAGCTCTGAAATTCTCTCGGCGGCCACGCCCAGCTCCGAGGTGTCTTCGGCTGCTGAGCCACGCCCCCGGACTCCTGCCGTGTCTGCAGAAGCTGCTCCAGCCTCCGTCTCTGCAGAAGCTGCTCCAGCCTCAGTCTCTGCTCCAGTCTCCGTGTCTGCTGAAGCTGCTGAAGCCTCCGTGTCTGCAGAAGCTGCTCCAGCCTCCGTCTCTGCAGAAGCTGCTCCAGCCTCAGTCTCTGCTCCAGTCTCCGTGTCTGCTGAAGCTGCTGAAGCCTCCGTGTCTGCAGAAGCTGCTCCAGCCTCCGTCTCTGCTGAAGCTGTTGAAGCCTCCAAGTCTGCTCCGGCTGTTCAAGCCTTCAAGTCTGCCCCAGCTGTTCAAGCCTTCAAGTCTGCTCCAGCTGTTCCAGTCTCAGTGTCTGCTCCAGCAGTTCCAGTCTCCGTGCCAGAGCCAGCTGCCCAAGTCTCCGTGCCAGAGCCAGCTGCCCAAGTCTCCGTGCCAGAGCCAGCTGCCCAAGTCTCCGTGCCAGAGCCAGCTGCCCAAGTCTCCGTGCCAGAGCCAGCTGCCCAAGTCTCCGTGCCAGCTCCCGCTGCCAGAGTCGCCGCGCCGCCAGCGCCAGCTCCCGCTGCCAGAGTCGCCGCACCGCCAGCGCCAGCTCCCGCTGCCAGAGTCGCCGCGCCGCCAGCGCCAGCTCCCGCTGCCAGAGTCGCCGCGCCGCCAGCGCCAGCTCCCGCTGCCAGAGTCGCCGCGCCGCCAGCGCCAGCTCCCGCTGCCCGAGTCGTCACCCCACCGGTTCCTACTCCCAGGACTTTGTTTCGTCCCAGGCCCCACGTACCCAGGCAGGCACCGAGGCCCCCGGACTTTCACCCCAGTACTGTGCCCAGGCTGGCTCCGTGGACTTCCCCTCAGACATTTGCCAGTCCTGGGCACCCACCCGTGTTTTTGGTCCCCATATCTCTCCCTGTTTTGGTCCCTGTCTCTGTTTACGTCCCTGTACCCGTGTCTGTCTCTGTCTCTGTTCCCGTCCCAGTTACTGTGTTCGTGTCAGTCCCTGTTAATGTCCTCGTCCCTGTTCCCATGTCTAGTCCTGTCCAGTCTCCGTCTCCTGTCCAGTCTCACGTCCAGTCTCCGTCTCCTGTCCAGTCTCACGTCCAGTCTCCGTCTCCTGTCCAGTTCCCTGCCCAGCCTCCGTCCCCTGTTCTGTCTCCGTCCACCGTCCAGTTCCCTGTCCAGTCTCCGTTCCCCGTCCAGTCTCCGTCTCCTGTCCGGTTCCCCGTCCAGTCTCCGTCTTCTGTCCAGTTCCCCGTCCAGTCTCCGTCTCCCGTTCAGTCTCCCGTCCAGTCTCTGTCCTCTGTCCTGTCTCCGTTTCAATCCCCGGCCTCTCCCCGCCGCCAGCCCCCGGGGTTCGTTTTTACGCGCCTCGGGAGCTGCGCGTTTAGGGGGAGGTTTCTGTCATGTCTTAGCCCTGTCTCATGTCTCTGTGTGTGTCCCACGTGACCTGTGCCCCTGTGTCTCAGTACTTTTCCATGTGTTTCTCATTTGTAGCTCCGCCCCTGCCCCAGGTGTTTCTAATTATAGTGTTTCCTGTTTCCTTATATAGCCCTCGTCTACCACTTTGTCTCCGTCGGTCTTTGCACTAACCCCTGTTGTTTGTCTCTCCGTGTCTCTTTGTTATTTCAAGCCTTAGCCCTAGCCCTAGTTCCTTGTTTACATCTTCTTGTTTCTTGTTCCCTTTAAGTTCCCTGCTTAGTTTATTTATTCTTGTCTAGTTTAGTTTTTCCCTGTCTAGTTTAGCCTCTTGTTAGTTCCTTGTATATTACCCTGCTTGTGTTTATTAGTTTATTCCCTTGTTTACATATCCCTGCCTTGTTTAGTTTTGTTCATTTCTTGTTTGGTTTTTTCTAGTCTCTTGTTTAGCTCCGTGTTCCCTAGTTCCTTGTACATACCCCTGCTTTGTGTTTATTCCTAGTTTAGCTCCCTATATATATTCCCTGTTTGTTTTTCATTATTATCATCACTCGTTTGTTATTGGTTATTTGTGTTTCTTTGTTACATGTTTACTTGTTCCTCGTTTCCTTGTTTCTTTGTTATTTATTTAATAAATTATTTATTCATATCGCCCTTACCTGCACCTGTGTCCGCCTCCTCGTCTCCCTGCCTGGGTCATCCGTGACAAATACATGCATTTATTTATTATTATTTTTTTTTTATTCATATAGTGATAATAGCTATGTTCTGTCTTGAGGACAGTCATTTTTGTATATGTTTTTTATTTACAGTGAAGCTTTAAAGGACAATTAAGGATTATATATTTTATGGTTATTCAAAGCATGAGGATAACTATATTAGGTTTAAGCACTGGGAGCTCTTGTCAGCAGAGCTTCATCTAGTTTCTTCGTATTTAAACTGTGTGGTATGTCATGGTTATCTGTGTGAGTTTTAACCTCTGAACTGGCCCACCATTATTCCACCAGTCCCATTTTCACATCCTAGTTTGCCAGCTATAGAAAACAACAGCATGCAAGCAGTGTACTGCAGCCATGGAAATAGGTGAGCTAGCTATTTTTCTCCTGAACAGGTAATCACTGATCTTCAGTAAAGGTTGCTAACCATAGCTAGGTAATGTATCACCACCACTAGCGTAGTAGGGAAGGGCATTTTAATGCAGCTAGTATTTAAACTAGCTAGCTAAAGTGATCTAAGCTATGCTGGTTAAAGTCGTTATGCTACAACTTGCTAATGTAAACTATCGACGAGCAGACAGGACACAGCTAAACAGCCTCTTATTCTAGAATGTAGGATTGTTTATTGGTGTTTACTGGCTATTGTATTCTATTCTAGTGTTTATGATTATTTACTGAGGTGTTTATAGAATGAGAGCTCTTATAGAATGTATTGGATGTGTTTATGGAGTAATTTCTCCTATTCTTGCGTGTGAAAGTGTTTATTGAGGGGTGGAGGGCAATGCTAAGACTCTTAGAGGAGCAATTGTTCTATAAGGACGTAATCCTCCTCACAGTCTGTGAACAGGGACAGATAGTCTTCCTCCCTCTTAAAGAATCTTCCCTTCATTTGAAGAGAAATGTTATACTCCTGTACAGACATCAATCAGCCCGGTCCAGCAACACAAGGTCAGTCCAGCGCCCTTATCTTTGACACGAGGGAGCCGAGACTGTAGCTCAGCTTCTCTGAATTAAACCCACAGACATTCACATTGCTTTAGTGTGATTATATAGGGTTTACTGACTGGAAACACTTTGGTAACGCTCTAAAATTGCTGTATTCAAGTGAAAGTTCAGCAAAAGTGTAATATTCCACTTTATACCATTATTTCACATGTGACATGTGAGGCATAAGTGAGTAGAGGATCAGTTTATTAGTAATTTTATTTTTGGTCTATGTTTTGATACTGCTGTCTCCAATGCAGTCAATATTTCTTCATTTTGCAGACCAGTATTTAATGTTATTATAGGATTCTAGTGTACATGATGTTATAGTGTAATTTTTATTACAGTATCCAAAAAAAACATATTTTAATGTTCATTTTTTATTTAAATATGACTATAGTTATTAGTACATTAACAGAAATTGTGTCCAAATAGTTCATGTTTACTGTGGAGAATTGGGTCACCGATTTACACTCAAAACATCAACAAACAATGGAGTTTTGAATGAGACACAATTTAAAACACAATATTTCACAATGATTATTGCTTTTGTCTAAAAAAACATGTATCTCTGTACTTGTCAATTTTAGTTCACTACATTATTTGAACACCGAAGTTGTCTTGCACATTATGATAGATTTTAGTGATGAATAGACAAATAAAAATACTGCAAAATTACTTTGAGTAAAATCATGTGACATTAATTGGAAGAAATTAAGAAGGTTCTTTCCTTATTCTGTAAAGTTAATATTTTAGAGATACATGTTTTCTTAAGTTAGCGATGATATGTATTGAAAAATAGCATTATTAAAATATAAATGACATCATTACATAATGAATCAAGTTTGCATATGTATATTTGTATGTGTGTGTGTGTGTTTTTGAGAAGGTGCAGCTGGTGGGGGTGTGTGTTTTTCTGAATTTTAGTATATAGCCACTGGTAGGACTTCAGATCCCCCTCCTCTCATTCTAAGGCCTCGGTCTGAGGACGGGTGAAATTATTTAATAAACAAAAAAGTGTTAAGCAAACCAGAATATGTTTTATTTTACATTGTTCAAAGTAGCACCTCTTGCTTAGATGACAATTTTGCTCATTTTTTCTCAGTCAGCTTTATGAGGTAGAGTCACCTGGAATTCAGGCTTTCAGTTAACAGCTGTGCTGAACTCCTCAAGAGTTAATTACTTGAATTTCTTGTCTCTTAATGTGTTTGAGAGCATCAGTTGTAAAGTTGTGAAGAGGTAGAGTTGGTATACAGTGAATAGCTCTATTTGAGTTTTGATGTTATAATCCATAACTATTCAATTAAATAAAGGAAAAATACTCTAATCCGAAAAATCTATTTAATCCCAAAAATGTATAGGACTTTGAAAGTATTCTCAAGGGCAGTTGAAAAAAGACCATCAAACGTTGAGATGAAACTGGCTTTCATCAGGACCGACCAGGGAAAGAAAGACCAAGCGTTCCCTGTGTTGCACAGGATATATTTATCAGTAACCAGCTTCAGAAACTGCAAGTTAATTAACAGCACCCCAAATGAGAGCACCTAAACTTTAGACTGGTACTGTATATGTAGAAGACTGGTATATATCATGTGTTTATAGACTTCAGTGACACTGATATGATGATGGTGTGTTTGTGTGTGTTGTGCTGGTATGGGTTGATCAGACACAGCAGTTCTGCTGGAGTTTTTAAACACCACACATGGACTACAGTCTGGAGCCTTGTTATATAGATTATTAGAATTTGATTCTTGAACTTCTCCAGGTTCTCAGTATGTGCGGGTTATTAGATTAGCTTTATATTCATATTTATCTGCAGACACATTTGGTTTTATATAATAGATGTGGTTTTAATCTTGTGAATATCTCCTATATGGTGACGTATCTGATCAGACTGGTCATTCTAATAACAGCTGTTCTGCACTGGAAGATTCTGGACTGCTGCATCTCTCTGGAATGGCGGGCTTCAGTGTCTGAGACGTGACCTAGTGTCTCGCTAGAGTGTGAGTAAGTTTCTGAAGAATTGCAGTTTTCCATTGGAGGGGACTGTCTCTGAGCTACTAAACTAAATCCATGACAGTTCAGCATCTCCTGAATTTCACCTCTCCCTGGAGAACATTCTGGTCCTTCAGACTGTCTGAGTCTCCTGATTTAGAAATGCTGCAGAACCTGTTCAGTAATTTTATATTTTTAATCTCAGTTTATTTTCAGTTACTCTTCACAGATAATTCATAGTCTTAGTACTGGGTTTATTTTCTGAGATGTTTAGTTTAGTTTCAGGTTCAGTTTTAGTGATGTAGTAAATATATTTTTGCACAATCCAAGTCTTTCAGAAGTGCAATCTCATTTCCACTATAGACAAAGCATGCTGACCAGCATATCAGGCTTTAAAACACAATATGTGTGATTTATACTTTTTTTATGTGTGATTTATACTGTTCTGGTGCTATTTGCCCAACATAGCCATGATCAAAACATAACAAATGCTGGTTTATACTGGTCTTCTGCTAATTGACCAGTGTTCCTATAATCAAAACACAGCATATACTGGTTTATACTGGTCTGGTGCTGATTAAGCAGTATTACTATGGTCATAACACCACATAAACTGGTTTATACTAGTCTGCTGCTGATGAATCAGTATTACTATGATCATAACACCACATATTATGGTTTGGTGCTGGGTAGCCAGTATTCCCACAATCAAAATACAACATATGCTGGTTTATGCTGATCTAGCGCTGGGTGACTACTATTTGAGGGACCAAAAAACGACTGGTTTATGCTATTCTGGTTAACCAGTGTACCATTGATTAAAAAGCAACATGTGCTTGGTTTGAACTGATAGAACAGTATGCTGGTATTGCATGTGCAAACATCCACTGGTTTATACTGTCTGATGTGGGTATTGTGCTGGTTTATCTACATACTATTGTAAAAACTGCAAAACATGTACTAAATTATACTGCAGTAATGCTGGTTTGCCATTATACATGTGATCAGAACACACTATCTACTGGTTTATACTGATCTGGGGGCTGTTTTACCTGCATAACAAATCCAAATCTGCAGTTTTTTACTGATAAAGTTTTGGTGATGATTGACACTTCTGTATACTGGTCTACACTGGTGTGGTGGTGTGGTGGAGCTGTTAAATGCCTGTAGGTGGAGTGAGTAATCAGCGTGTTGAGATCTTCTCAGTGAGATGAGGTCTGCTCTCCTGCAGTGGAGTGGAGCTGCTTAGTGTTTACTGTTGTTAATGAGGTGAAGAACAGCAGCTAAAATATTTGACTCTGACTGCTGCCTGTGAGTTTCTCACTCCGACTCCAGAGCAGAATCACAAAAGCAGAAAAACAGCAAGAGTCAAACTTCCCTCCCTCTCTCTCACACACACACACACACACACACACACACACACAGTTCCAGTTCCAGTCTTCTCCTGATGGCGGTGTTGGATCCTCACGCTCTGACAGCAGAACAACAGAGTTTATTTATGAGTGTCTAAAAACACACACTCTGATTAACACTCCCATCCTGCTGCTGTAAATCTACTCACACACACACTTATTCACTGTAAACAGCAGATATGAAAACTGCACACGGAATGCTATGTCTATTTCTAACTATGGTCTAAAGGCTCTTTTACTCTTCTTTTATGTATGAGCATTTGGACCTGTTTGTGTATTTGTCACTGCCCACATATGTGCTATACGCTAGTTACATTGCCATATGCAGTTCCCTCCAAAAGTATTGGAAAATTATTTCTGCTTTTAACTGAAAACATTTGAATTTGACTTCAAAAGATTAATATGAGATAAAATATCAGTATTTCAGTTTTTATTTCCAGGTATTTACATCTGGATCTGATACACAGTTCAGAAGATAGCACCTTCTGTCTGAACCCACCCATTTCTTTTGTGAGCAAAACTATTAAAACCTGTGAATGTCAGGTGTGCTTTGTTGCCCAGGTGTGTCCTGTTTTATTAATTATTCAAACAATAAACCACACTCAGTTTTAGATTTGGATTTCAGACTGTGCACAGGGTTCTAGTGCACTACCCCACTCCCCAAAACACATTTTTCATGATAACAAAAATGTTATGTAAAAATGTTAATGTTGATAAATTTGGGAAGCACTGTTTCTGTAGCTGCATAAATACCTATTAAAAATGAATGTATTTTAGTAGAATGTAAATATATTAAAGAAGCTTAGACGTTTGTCTGGAGTTCTCTTAAGTCTCTGCATGGATCATCTTCATACTGGGCTACATACGTCTGCTATGTTCTTGCTGGAGAGTTGGGGGGCGTGACGTGTGCAGGTGTGATGGATCACAGTATAAACCAATAGGGAGTCGGAATGGTATATGTTTATACTTCTTTACATCCAATCACAATCAGATTCACTATATCTAGATGAAGAGATTTATCTGGATAGGGTTTTTTTTAATGATGAGAAGCCGGAATAAAAACAGGCTGAAATCAAATCGGAGTAATGAGGCTATTTTTAAGTAAAAGTAAGGAGTAGAAAGTTCAGATTATTAAGTGTAAATGTAAGACATAGAAAAATAAAGTCGTCAAAAAAATAATTACTCTGGTAAAAAAGAGATAATCAACATTATTACTTAAGTAAGATAACAATGTATTTGTACACCTCTGGTGGCAGTGTAAATTTCTTTCTGCCAGAGTTTCTTCTTTATTGTGTGTTTTTATGGCAGTGCTGGTGTTTTGTTTGCAAGCTTTTAGCTACACAGCTCCGGTGATTTCCAGTAAGTTCCTTCCATCAATGTCTGAAAGTTTTGAGAGAACGAGTACGAATATAGAAGAAAGTATGGAGGAAAGACTCTGTATTAATATTTTCTGTTCAGCATAGATGAGCCTTCAGCTGGTCTTTAAGGGTCAAAGTGGTTAAACAGGTACCCCATACCAGTAAACCAGCTGGTTAAACTGCTTGACCACCTTAGAGGTGGACCAGTTGAGAATATGTTTATATTAACCTTTGGTGGACATTGGACCATTGTGGACTATTAGTATAACCTGCAGGACCAAGCTGCTCATCAAGCTGCTCATACTGCTCAACCCGTTTGGTCAAGCTGGTGGACCAGTGAGGTCAGCATGGTCATAGTGGTTTACTAGCATATAGGTTACTTTTGCTGGTAGACCAGTTAAACCATTAAAAACAAATGGAAAAAACATACTGTTCTGGTCCAGAGCTAAGATCTTGGCACAGTAACTATGATTTCACTTATTGTGGTGTGAAGATGTTATGCAATTATTTTAATATAATCAGCAGTTTATATTATCATCAAAAATGCAAAAGTAAGCATTAATATTGATATATGAATATGTTTTAGCATAAATTAATCTAATAAGTTAGCATTCATAAAATGTATAGTTTTATTTTGGCTAGTGAGATAAATGTGCCTTAATTAAATGTGTGTGTGTGTGTGTGTGTAGGAACACATTTGAAGCAGATAAATGCAGTTTAGAGCAGAATGTAAACCAGGCAGAATGGTGGAGACCCCAGTCCACTCCAGCTGTGACAGCCTGTGGAGGGAGGAAGGAGATCCAGATGTGCTTCAGGGTGCAGATTCGCTGTGTGGAGAGGAGACGGAGGCAGAGAGGACGCTGGGTAATTAAATCAGGAAGCGGGCCGTACTCTGCTGTCTCTACCAGTCAGCCTGAGGAGTCTGGCCTTCAGCGTCCGGCCCTGTAATCTCAGATCTTCTCCAGAAGTCACAAAAACTCCACTGAACCCCCCACACACCCACACATCCCCCTACACACCCACCCCAACCTTTTACCTCTTAACTCCAAACACCAGAGCACATCAGACCAACTACAGATCAAGTATATGGATATGCTCTTGGTGTAGATCACACAGCAGGACATTTTTTTAAATATGTAATGTGTCTGTCTTATGCGAATGCTATCAAGAAATATATCCAATTTCTCTCTGTGACCAAATTGAAGCTACAAAACAGTGAGTTAGAGGAACTTTAAGCACTTTCTTTTAGACGTATGTGTTGTTCAGACTCTCTGCGGCTGATTTAGTAAAGGTGCTGAATCTAGAGGGAGAATTATCAACCTGAGGAACTGATGCATGCAGCAAGGCTATACTTACTCTGATAAATTATTCATTTTTTGTGACAACTGAACTTGTGAACAAGAATGTTCTCAGGTTTGTCTAAATCTTCTGCATAATTTAAGTTATGTAGAGATCAGATAAGACCCTGGGACTATTATACTGCAGATCAGACTGTAGGAATGTTTTGGTGTAGATCAGGCTGTGGAGACTGTAGGAGTATTTTGGTGTAGATCAGGCTGTGGAGACTGTAGGATTGTTTTGGTTTAGATCAGGCTGTGGAGACTGTAGGATTGTTTTGGTTTAGATCAGGCTGTGGAGTCTGTAGGAGTGTTTTGGTGTAGATCAGGCTGTGGAGACTGTAGGAGTGTTTTGGTGTAGATCAGGCTGTGGAGACTGTAGGAGTGTTTTGGTGTAGATCAGGCTGTGGAGACTGTAGGAGTGTTTTGGTGTAGATCAGGCTGTGGAGACTGTAGGAGTGTTTTGGTGTAGATCAGGCTGTGGAGACTGTAGGAGTGTTTTGGTGTAGATCAGGCTGTGGAGACTGTAGGAGTGTTTTGGTGTAGATTAGGCTGTGGAGACTGTAGGAGTGTTTTGGTGTAGATCAGGCTGTGGAGACTGTAGGAATGTTTTGGTTTAGATTAGGCTGTGGAGACTGTAGGAGTGTTTTGGTGTAGATTAGGCTGTGGAGACTGTAGGATTGTTTTGGTTTAGATCAGGCTGTGGAGACTGTAGGAGTATTTTGGTGTAGATCAGGCTGTGGAGACTGTAGGAGTGTTTTGGTGTAGATCAGGCTGTGGAGACTGTAGGAGTGTTTTGGTTTAGATCAGGCTGTGGAGACTGTAGGAGTGTTTTGGTTTAGATCAGGCTGTGGAGACTGTAGGAGTGTTTTGGTTTAGATCAGGCTGTGGAGACTGTAGGAGTGTTTTGGTGTAGATCAGGCCGTGGAGACTGTAGGAGTGTTTTGGTGTAGATCAGGCTGTGGAGACTGTAGGAGTGTTTTGGTGTAGATTAGGCTGTGGAGACTGTAGGAGTGTTTTGGTGTAGATCAGGCTGTGGAGACTGTAGGAGTGTTTTGGTGTAGATCAGGCTGTGGAGACTGTAGGAGTGTTTTGGTGTAGATCAGGCTATGGAGACTGTAGGAGTGTTTTGGTGTAGATTAGGCTGTGGAGACTGTAGGAGTGTTTTGGTGTAGATCAGGCTGTGGAGACTGTAGGAGTGTTTTGGTGTAGATCAGGCTGTGGAGACTGTAGGAGTGTTTTGGTGTAGATCAGGCTGTGGAGACTGTAGGAGTGTTTTGGTGTAGATCAGGCCGTGGAGACTGTAGGAGTGTTTTGGTGTAGATTAGGCTGTGGAGACTGTAGGAGTGTTTTGGTGTAGATCAGGCTGTGGAGTCTGTAGGAGTGTTTTGGTATAGATCAGGCTGTGGAGTCTGTAGGAGTGTTTTGGTGTAGATCAGGCTGTGGAGACTGTAGGAGTGTTTTGGTGTAGATCAGGCTGTGGAGACTGTAGGAGTGTTTTGGTGTAGATCAGGCTGTGGAGTCTGTAGGAGTGTTTTGGTGTAGATCAGGCTGTGGAGTCTAAAGGTTAGATCTTTGAACTGTTAAAATAACGGGGCTCTGCAGGGTTCCACTTTAAGAGGTTTGATTGGTTCCTTCTGTTTGTTCTCCATAACTGATCTTCTTCTGCTTCTGCTTCTCTTTCTCTGAGGTGTTTGTTAAGTGAGATTCAGGAGCTCTGAAGGTAATCTGTCCAATGTAGAAAAAAACATTGGAGTCTATTTATAGGAGATGAATTGATGCTGCCTAGCAGCGCAGCCGGGTTCTCACTGACTTCCTCTTGGCTGTAGAACAATAGGAGCTCTGTGTGTCTCAGTCTGAGTCTCTGTAGCTCTGACTGTGGCTCACACTGTCCTCACACACTCTTCTCTGATCTCCTAAGATCCTAAACCTGGGAGGAGATGCCATTGTCCTCTTTAGGGTCTACCCTCACATGTGCCTCCAAACAGCTCCCTATCTGACACGTTCAAGACGTTTCAGCAGACGTTCAAGAGGCTTTAGCTCCTGCAGGTTGGGTGATGAAGCCACCGCAGCTCGGACTTGTGGTTCAGCGTCTCCTACAGGCAAACACAGGGAGAACAACCACGGACTGTCCATGTGATAGAGAGGTCCAGACACGCTTCTTCCATCACTCAGTCCAGTCAGTCCTGTTCTGACTCTCGCTAGTTCATTGTAGGGGTTGGATAAGGATTAGCATAAGCCCTATCCGGATGGGATTAGTTTCTCTGTGAAAAATATTATACACTTTTACTCAGTGATAAAACTCCTGCATCCAGACTGCAATTAGGTACGTTTGTAACTTTAGTGCACTTAAACTGAGCAGGTGTGAAAACAGTAATCGCACTCGGATGTGGATCAAAAGAACCAGACCGAGACCAGCTAGTGGTCCCAAATGAACTCTGGAGCGGTTCACTTGTGGTGAGAAGGTAATCCAGTCTCGATCCGGCCCAGCTATTAAAAATATTGTCCATTTGAGCTAAACTGCTGATAAGACACATATAAACTGATATATTAGCCAGATAACGCTAATTACCACAGCTATGAACAAACACTGTGTCCATGCACGCGCCGTCTGCGCTGCATTCACTGCTCACAGCCGCGTGACTCTGTTTACTGTATGTACATCTGCACTGCTTGTCCAAACACTGTGTTTAAAAGCGCAGCGTTTCAGCGTTCAGTGTTAAAGCACAGATATACACGCTGGAACACAGAATAAGGACACAGGCTGCTCGTGTGGTTTATTGGTGCACATTTTGGTGCGTTTAGGTTTATGTCTGTGTGAAACCAGACCAAACAGAGGGAGAAACACTCCAAGTAAACAAACTCATCAACTGATTCGACTAGAGAAACGAACTACAGGTATGAAAAAAAAAAATTGTAGCTCAGCTCTTTGTAGTTCAGTAGCTCTTCTATTTCCACTAGCTGTTGTGTTTTACGTGGATCACACCCAAATTACGGTGCGTGGCAGTGGACAAATTGCTATTTTATTAAACAAGAGGTGATGAAACTCAGAGATGTGCGTCCAGACAGGACTAAAATTACCGGAGGACCACAGAGTTCAGAGAAAAACAGTAGATAATTCAGCCTGTAATTTCTCAGAGGACATCTGAGAAAAACACATACATGGTCAATCCGGATGGGAATAAAATCAGAGAGGACCCCCCCATAAAAGAGAAAATTACTAGGGCTATAGACACTCTAAATGGTCTGCAGGTGCGTAGCCCTATATACAGCAGGGGGGCGCTGTGACGTATTCCTCTTTTCTTAACCACCATTAAACATTTTTGTGAACACTTCTCCATTTCTTTACTTCGGTTTCCCCAGGCGTAAGAGCCTTCATCACTCTCGCATAAATTAGCCTGCGGACCCTCAGGCTGGTGGTCTGTCTTTCTACAGACCACTGTTGGTAGCTTCTCCCTATTGTTGCTTGGGGCCCCAACAGGCCTTGTAGTTTCAGTGATCCAGTTTTCGGAACATAATAATTTGACCATCATCAAAGTGCCTTAGTCCACACTCTGCTTATGTGTGTGTGAGGCATGCTCATCCTGCATTCTGTCCAACAGCAAACACATCCTTCCATGCAAACACTTCACCACATGACACACATCTGTGTGTGTATGTGTGTGTGTGTGTGTGTGTGTGTGTTTGTGTGTGTGTGTGTGTGTTCCGAAGGCGTTCATTCTGACAGACACTTGTCAGAATAGAATTAAATGTGTCACATTGATGAAAAGCAGCTGCCAGTCATGTTCTTTCTTCACCCCTGACACTGACCCACACACATCAACCACCACACTGCAGATTAGACACACCACACTGCAGATTAGACACACCACACTACAGATTAGACACACCACACTATAGATTAGACACACCACACTACAGATTAGACACACCACACTACAGATTAGACACACCACACTGCAGATTAGACACACCACACTACAGATTAGACACACCACACTATAGATTAGACACACCACACTACAGATTAGACACACCACACTACAGATTAGAAACACAACACTACAGATTAGAAAGACCACACTTAAAACTACTATACTGCAGATTAGAAACACAACACTGCAGATTAGAAAGACCACACTTAAAACTACTATACTGCAGATTAGAAACACAACACTGCAGATTAGAAACACTACACTGCAGATTAGACACACCACACTACAGATTAGAAACACAACACTGCAGATTAGACACACCACACTGCAGATTAGACACACTACAACACTGCAGATTAGACACACCACACTGCAGATTAGACACACCACACTACAGATTAGACACACCACACTATAGATTAGACACACCACACTACAGATTAGACACACCACACTACAGATTAGAAACACAACACTACAGATTAGAAAGACCACACTTAAAACTACTATACTGCAGATTAGAAACACAACACTGCAGATTAGAAACACTACACTGCAGATTAGACACACCACACTACAGATTAGAAACACAACACTGCAGATTAGACACACCACACTGCAGATTAGACACACTACAACACTGCAGATTAGACACACTACACTTCAGATTCAAAACACTACACTGCAGATTAGACACACTACAACACTGCAGATTAGACACACTAAACTTCAGATTCAAAACACTACACTGCAGATTAGAAACACCACACTGGATATTAGAAACACAAAACTGCAGATAAGACACACCACACTGCAGATTACACACACTACAACACTGCAGATTAGACACACTACACTTCAGATTCAAAACACTACACTGCAGATTAGAAACACCACACTGGATATTAGAAACACAACACTGCAGATTCAAAACACTACACTACAGATTAAAAACACTACACTTCAGATTAGAAACACTACACTTCAGATTAGAAACACTACACTACAGATTAGAAACACTACACTACAGATTAAAACATTGCACTTCACATTAGAAACACTACACTACAGATTAAAAACACCAAACTTCAGTTTAGAAACACTACACGTCAGATTAAAACATTGCACTTCACATTAGAAACACTACACTACAGATTAAAAACACCAAACTTCAGTTTAGAAACACTACACGTCAGATTAAAAACACTAAACTGGGGACAAACCAGGACAACTAAAAGAACCATTTTGCATGTTGTTCTATTTAGGTCTGTTTCTAAGCGTGTAGTCTCACACAGTTCTAAAGACACAGAATAGTCAAAGTTGATACATATATGTGATAGATAGATAGATAGATAGATAGATAGATAGATAGATAGATAGATAGATAGATAGATAGATAGATAGATAGATAGATAGAAAGTGTTCTGGAGAGTGTTCTGGAGAGTGAGTGTGTGGGTGCGCTGCACTAATTCGTGTTCACATGTGTAGGAAGAGGTAGAAGATGCTTGTTGCCTAGCAACCCCTCTACAGTTCTACAGGATGCAGAGTGTTTGTAGAAACACAATGCAGGACAAAAATGGACACACCCATTACAACTACAAACACAAACACACACACACAAACAAATCTGTTCATTAGATGCACAAAGGCTGAGTGTTCAGCTGCTTGAGTGTTGGACAGTTTAAGTGTTTATGGGCCTACTGTACGTCCTGCCTTGTGTCTGCATGGTTAAAATACAGTCGGAGTTTTGGCTCTTAAGGGGATTGGCAAGTGACACTCCCAAACACACCCATGATTAGTGAAGAGAATAAGTTCATGACTTTTGCACACTTCACACAAGGCATATTTTTTGCACCCTCATGATACCAAAGACACACCGACACGCTCTAGAGTCAGCTGTGCGATGTGCAATTGACGTCTCACTAAAATAAGGCCCTATATGTTTGAGTGTTTCGATGTTTGGCTGTTTAAATGTTGGACAGTTTAGTGTTTGATGGGTTGAGGGCTTCATAATTTTAGTGTTTTACAGATTTAGTGTTTGGGTGTTCGGGTGTTTGACACTTTGAGTGTTTGACAGATACATGAGTTTCACAATTTAAGTGTTTTACAGATTGAGTGTTGGGCTGTTCGAATGTTTTACAATTTGAGTGTTTGACAGGTTCATGGGTTTCATAGTTTGAGTGTTTTACAGATTGAGTGTTTTGTTGTTTGAATATTGACAGTTTGAGTGTTTGACAGATTAAGGGTTTCACAATTTGAGTGTTTTACAGATTGAGTGTTTGGCTGTTCGAATATTGACAGTTTGAGTGTTTAACAGATACGTGAGTTTCACAATTTAAGCGTTTTACAGATTAAGTGTTTCGCTGTTCGAATATTTCACAATTTTAAGGTTTAACAGATTGATCGTTTCACTGTTCAGATGTTTGACAGTTTGAGTGTTTGGCAGATTAAGGGTTTCACAATTTGAGTGTTTTACAGATTGAGTGTTTCACTGTTCGATTGTTTGACAGTTTGAGAGTTTGAGTTTAAGCTCATCATCATTTCTTTGTTGAATATCTGATACCAGATCAGCTATGAATATCATCTGGCTCACAATATTACCTCTTTGTCACAATGCTATCTTATGGTAACTGCAATAATATACCACCCAAAACACACACACACAGAAACACACACACAAAGACACAGACACACACACACACACACACACACACACACACAGAGCTGCAGGTCAGTGTTCAGTGCTGACCCAGCGGTGTGTGGAGGCAGAGGGAGGAGAGAGGATATTTTTGGGAGAGATGCTGATGTTGTCCTGAGCCTTTTATGAAGCAGGAGGGCAGTCCTACAGACAGAGAGAGAGAGAGAGAGAGAGAGAGCAGGGTAGGGGGAGAGAGAGAGAGCAGGGTAGGGGGAGAGAGAGAGAGAGAGAGAGAGCAGGGTAGGGGAGAGAGAGAGAGAGCAGGGTAGGGGGAGAGAGAGAGAGCAGGGTAGGGGGAGAGAGAGAGAGAGAGCAGGGTAGGGGGAGAGAGAGAGAGAGCAGGGTAGGGGGAGAGAGAGAGAGAGAGCAGGGTAGGGGGAGAGAGAGAGAGAGAGAGAGAGAGAGAGCAGGGTAGGGGGAGAGATGGCAGGGGGGTAGTTTAGAGAATGAAGGCATGAAAATAGACTTTAAATTAAATTACATTTCTAATCCATAGGCATACTTCCATAATCACCGCCCCCATACACACACACACACACACACACACACACACACACATTTTCACAAACCCTAATCACAAAACACTCATTGCCATGACCGTCCATCTGGAGGACTCCATCAGGCACCACAGCATTTACCCAGGACAGAGTGCCGTCATAGAGTATTACATTTTTCTGGGCAGTTTAGAGTATCCAGTTTACCTGATCTCAATAGCCCCCGGAAGAAACCTACACAGACACAGATAGGGACTTGAACCCAAGAAGACGTCCAAGAGGCGAATGTGCTAACCACTAAGCCACTGTGCTGCCACACTGTAGATATCACTGTGGTTATTTTATGTTTACTTCAGTAGCTTTACTTCACTCATTTCAACAGGATTGAGAAACCCATTTCTGAGGCTATGCTACGTCAGTCTCAAAGGTTGCACTATCCAAACTGCAAAAGTTACATGTCATAAGTGTCATGGTTACAGTACATTAATTACAGTGGACACACAATAGATTACCCAGATTGAAAAAAATAAATACATATCAAATAATAAAGGACATACATTTTTACATCATTTTGATCAAAGCATGGTCAAATAACTAAATCCTATTAAGATTTTGATCTCAAAATAAAAAAAGAATAGCTCAGGGTCTCCTGAAAAAAACTCTTGGTATGTGTGGTTTGGCAATACTTTGCAAAGTATCGTTGAAAAGAAAGGGTTACATATACCCAAGTTAAATACCTGTACAGAGTGAATAGAGACGAGTGAATGAGAACGAGGAAGCTGTCTCTGATTGGTTGAAGATGAGCCTATCATAAAGGGTGGTGTATCACGGGAAATGGAGTCTTTGGAATCACTGGAGACTGAAAGCGTATCCATTAGCTGTGTTAATGTAATATGATTCTGTTGTTTGTTATAGTAACGGCTACGTTCTCTGTATTAAATTGTGTGCTCAGGGTTGTGAGTGTATAAACAGTGCATAATGAATAGTGTGTTCTACTGGATCTTATTAGCATGGAGTGGTTTTCGTGTGTCTGGTGCATGCTGGGAAATGTCAGACCAGTCTGGGTTTTCTTCTCAGAGCTGAACTGAGCTGAGAAACAGAGCCAAACTTTAACTAATGATTTCCACACCGAGTGCCAACAGCAGCAGCAGCAGCAGACACCTGCAGCCACGAGACTGAGACTGAACTACACACACTCCTCTACACACTCCCATGGCTTAGTAGGGGACACAATTCTGGATTCCATCCAGCATACAGTCAAACATCGAACATAGGGGCACTTTAGAATGCCCTGTAGTGTTTGTGTGAGCCACACACTCCTTCTGACAGGCTGCAGTACATTACAGGAAGAGTAGAGGGAGCTCTGTAATGCTAAATAATGTTTATATAACCCACATGCTCATGTTGGGAAGTGCTTTATAATTATTTATAATGTGTATATAATCAGAACACTCATTCTGACAGACTGTACTCTATGGACCCCACACTGTACATTTATTGTGCTGTGCAATCATCAAATGCAAAGTTAAAGCTGTATCATGCAAAGAATCAGCCATATGTCAATGCAATCCAGAAACAATGCCATCTTCTCCAGGCCAAAACTCATTTAGAATTCACTGAGAAAAATGGAACACTGTTTTCTGGTCACATTAATAAAATTAAAATTTTAGAATTAGATTATTTTGACATTTTGATAATTTTGTCTTTTTATATGATACAGCTTTAACATGCATTTGTGGATAGCACAGTGAATTGTGTTGACAGACAACGATAACTGGAAGTGTTGCTGAGCCCATGCAGTGATTTCCAGTACAGAATCGGTACAGCCTGTTTTTAATGCAGTGCTGCTTGAGGGCCCAAATATCACCAGCATCCAGTATTGACTCTCTGAATCTTTTGATGTTATTATGTACCGTAGATTGTAGGATCTCCAAAGTCCAAAGAATTTCTGACTATCTTTGCTCTGAGAGACTTTTCCTCTCTAAAATGTAGGTATTTCTTTATTTTTCCCTTTATAGATAGATTCCTTTATTTCATTGTTTCATTTGGGACAGCCCTCTTTGTTTAGTTCTCATTTTTAATACATGAAGAAAACACAGCAAGCCTCGGGCTCTGGCTTTTGGTACAATGTCAACAGCTCAACAGCACCTCTAGAGGCCGGGAGCATTTCTGGTGTAGCAAATGTGTTTGCTTTACCTTAATGCAGCGTTTCTGAAATGCTGCATTTTCTTAATGTAGTTACTTTATCATCTTTTTGTTTGCTGTGTTTTCTTAATGCAGTTGCGTTGTCATCTTTTTGTTTGCAGCATTTTCTTACTGTAGTTGTGTTGTCAGCTTTTTTTTTGCTGTATTTTCTTATTGTAGTTACGTTATAATTTTTTAGTTTGCTGCGTTTTCTTAATGTAGTTAGGTTCTCATCTTTTTGTTTGCTTTGTAAATGTTGTTATGTGCTTTTCTGGGCCACCGTACCCTCAAACCTGGAGAACATTCTCAGACACCTCCACCCATGAGAACATTCTATAGCAGCTTGTTTTTAGTATGTATGTACAGATGAGGAGTGAATGAAAGCTATGTTCTGTTTCAGTCTGAATCAGAGGCTCAGTATGTCAGTGAGGATGTACCTCCTGCTGCTCTGCTCCGCCTCCTAACACTGCTCAGTCTGGACGTGCTGAATCAATCAGTCAGGTCCAGGCAGCTCCTCCCTGTTCTGTTCATGTCTCTGTCTCTACTGCTGCTTTCAGTTCTTTGATTTTTCCGTTAGCTCTGTTTCCCTCCGAAAGTTCCAGCATCAGCCTGAAAACAGCCCCGGCTCCCAAACCCCCAGAGACACTCCCACTCAGACACGTCACATTTATCTGCTCCTCAGGCTGTCGTGAGTCTGCACAATCCTGCACTGCTCTCAGGTGCTCCTGTATCAGAGCTCTGTATCCAGCTGTATCACAAATGTCTGTGGTTGCACCAAATGTCACAGATATGCAAATGCACAGTCTCACACACACACTTGTGGAACTGTGTTCTATAGAAGGACGGTACTTCATCCAGTGCTTTTGGGATGAGTTGGGGATCAATGAGATGGGGCTGGGATCATCCAGCATCATCCTGTCCTGACCTCACTAATTCACTTGTTGCTGAATGCAATCACATCCCAGCAACTATTAACTCTTGTCAATACTCCCTTCCTAAGAAGCAGTTTATGAGGACGTGTCCCAATACTTTTGTCCATATAATGTATGTTGAGTGCAGCCTACAAACTGTAGTACTGTGAATATTGATGAGCACCAGTATTTCCATTACTACCGTTTGTCCATATCTGCAGCCCAACCTTCTACTAGAACACTGCCGAAGTGCTGAAGAACAGGAACCTGCTGAGTGCTTCAGAGATCGCTCATTAACTCTGATAGAGAAGCAGCCATTCCCCCACTGGGCTAATCTTCATTCTGTACCACCTAATGGATGATAATATGAAGCTCATTATGTTCGTCTGATGTGTCGTTCTGCGCTGTTTTGGTCAGTGGACTGAGATGTTTAGTTCCCATCTGAGAGCTTTATTTGTACTGACCCATTTCTTTATTCCGTTCTGTGCGGGAGGGAAGATGATCTAATTAGCAGATCCACATCGTTTATCAGAAACACTACAGCAGCATTGTTATAAACAATAACAGTCAGGAGCCGCAGATCTGGAGCACAGTTACAGCACAGCATTTATGCTGTATAATCAATCACCTCTTACTGAATTCCCATGTGGGGCCTATATGCGTAGCTCAACTAGGCACCATAAAGCTTGATCTATGGGTTCCTGTTGGCCTCACAAAGAAAATGTTAGTGATGTTCCCCGTCAGGGTCCATGATTATACCAGTAGTGTTTAAACATGGGCCCCATCTGGGTTATACACTGCATGTTGGGGCCCTAGATTGGCTGTATCAGTGGGTTTTATTTAGAATGACCAACTGGAACAGAGTAACATCGAATTAGACATGACTGAGCCTGTATGTCAGAGTTGAATTTTTGGTTCTGTTTTATTTATTTGAGGAATTTAATATTCCAATTTAATAGTCTATATTTTTTTATATTTAAACCTTTTTTGCTTTTAAAATAATGTGCAATTGTATTTTTGCTACTGTGCATACTATGGTCTTAAAATTAAAATAATATTGTTTGTATACTGGATAAAAATATATTGTTCAACAAAAAATGGTTATTGTGATAGGCTTATATACAAACCTACCCAGAGCTCATGCCCAACTGGAACCCACCTAGCCCACTTTCCATTCACATTCCTGTGACCCCTGAAGTAGTATGTTGGCTGGGTACTGAACACAGTACTAAAATAAACTATTTTACTTATAGCAACATATGTACATATGAAAATGTTGAGCTCCCTTTTATCTTGCTGCCTCTCTTCAGATCTAATTCCGCATTTCTTTGGCTTGTCGATTGCATAATTCAGCAGATGAAAATGAACTGTTTGCCATTCTGATATTTCCATATTCTCACTGTTTTTTGAATGAATTTATTTGGCTTTTTAAAGATAGCCACAGAAACACAGTGGGTTAGAAAATGTTTAGAAAGTTTAGTTGTCTATTTGGGGTTGCCAGATTGAAAAGGACTCCCTTGTTTTTTTGCCCCTGATTATATATAACTGTATGTTGTTCTGTGTTTTTTAGTGCTGATATATTCTTACGCTCTAAACAAAGGTTCTTATGGTACATCTATATGAATAATACTATATGAATATTTAGTCTGTTTTATGTACCATAAGGCATAGTACTATAATATTGACCCAAGTATAGCAGAACCATCTTCAAGCTGAGTTTCCTAGCAAAAATGGAAGCCTTTTTGCTAAAAACCGTAGCTTCAGTGCATGAATGTCTGTACTTTAGGTTATGTTTTAGGTAGTTGTGAGTCATACAGTGTCATAAACAGCATAATCAAGCTGAACTATGGCTTTATGATGAGAATAATAATAGATTATATTCCAGCTGCTCTGCTGTGTGGAAGTCTGTAAATTAGCCGCGAACGCTGAGAACCAAAGTCGCTCCTGTGGGACACAATAACAATAGTGGCTGTTTCCCCACCACATCCTTACACACACAAACCTGCACACACACACACACACACACACACACTTGGGCTTCTGTTTAGTTTGCTAACTGTATTTTTGGCCCTCAGGGACAGGGAGGCTATTCTTTCTCTTCCTTCCTGTCACTGCTGCTAGCGTTAGCGGCTAGGCTGATCTGTAAGAGGCTGTTTGTTTAGTGTGAAATCCATCAGTATTGATTCTCTCAGTAGCGCAGCTTCAGATATTGATCTACTGATGTGTCTCAGCTGCAAGTTCACGTGCACTTTCTAAAGTCTTAGGACATTTTTCCTTTCTTTTCAGTTATGGGTGCTGTTGACAGAACCACCACAGACCTTATTTATCCTGTGTTCAGATCACAACATCCCTGCTGAAAAACAGCCTACCCAGACCAAGCTGATTAACCAGTATGGCTATACTGGTTGACTAGCATGACAGGCATTACCAGCAAAACCAAGGTTTAACTCACTTTTGCATTCTTTTATATTTTCACTTGGGTCTCGACTGCTCCTATAAACACTGAAAACATGAAAACAAATCCATCCATCTATTTTCTGTAAATCAGTTGAAAGAGTTTGGTGTCAGGAATCATTTGTTTTTTTTAATAAGCAATTTGGAAGCTTCGATATTGTGATGTCACAATAAGGAAACCTGCATAGAATTACCCTGGTACCACACCATCACACACTCAGTGTAATTAAGGCGGGGTCAGCATCAGAGAAAGAGCCCTTAATCGACTCATTCAGAAATGGACTGAAACTCGCAAGATTAGAGCTGGTGAAATCTCTTTATGAGAAAATCATTTTGTGCAAAGAACTTCATAAACACGTTTTGTATAGCCCATAAAGCCCATATTTTGCCAAACATTCACACAAAATGATCCAGACTGTTCTCATAAAGAGTTCCCCAATGATGGAACAAGCATCCTTCCACTACCAGATCAGGAGAATCTCTCACTATCTTTAATAAACTCCTGAAGACAGAGCTCTTCAAAGAGCACTTACTCTCCTAACACCTCTAACACACTAACTACTTCTAACCTCATTTCCTTCTTCCCCTCCTTCACTCCTCTATCCCATTTTTTCCAGTTTTTTACCTTCAACTTCTATTATTTTTTGTACTTCAGCCTGCGTGTTTACCATAAAAAACATGCGAAGAAGTGTTCACTTTGTCTGTGCAGAATACACAAATTTCTACTCCTGGGATTAATTGTATATTGTGGTAATGTTTTAACTCGTTATGATGGTTTGTACAAAGTGGATACCACTCAACACTATTTTGTTACACTGTTATCTAACAACTCTCTCTCTCTTTCTTTTAACAGAGTTGCTTGGTTCTGCAAAGAAGGTGAACGTTAATTTCCAGGACACAGATGGGTGAGTGCTGAGGGTCATTGTTGGGTCACAACGTTTGTTGTGCATTGTTAATTATGCTAAATTGCACCAATATATCTAACCGTGGTCCATATTCATAAATCACACTTATGCTGTTCAGCACTGTATTAAAATCCTACTGATAAAGTTTTGTGGTTGATTTTCAGCTCACGTTTTTCTCATAGTAGACTCTCAAGTGGACAGTACCTCCCTGTTCATGTCCATTCTGATGCTTTGAAGCAAAATTATTCATTTTTTTTTTATTAAGTGTATTGATCCCTCTTTATTATTGTGTAATAGATGGAGATTTTATTTAGTTAAGTGAACTTGTACAATGAAACTAAAACACCTGCCATTTTAGTGTGGGAGGTTTCATGGCTAAATTGGACCAGCCTGGTGGCCAATGTTCATTAATTGGACAATATTGCACCAGTAAGAGCAGAGTGTGAAGGTTCAATGCACACAACATTATAGGGGGCCATACCAGTGTTCAAAAGAGGACAAATTGTTGGTGCACGTCTTGCTGGCGCATCTGTGACCAAAACAGCAGGTCTTTGTGATGCATCAAGAGCCACGGTATCCAGGGTAATGTCAGCACACCACCAAGAAGGACCAACCACATCCAACAGGATTAACTGTGGACGCAAGAGGAAGTTGTCTGAAAGAGATGTTCGGGTGCTAACCCGAATTGTATTAAAAAACATAAGCCATGTTTAAAGCTCTGTATGCAAAAATAACTTTTGAATTAATGTTACAGTATTGTGCTGTTTATGGAATAATCTCTGACTGTTCAACTGTTTATTTATGTTATTTCGAAACATATGCCTCACATCAACAAACTTTTTGAAAAATATGAAAAATTTACAGCATTCAGTGGTGTCTAACCTTCACTGGCTTATAAAAGCAGATGCTGTCAGCTTCAGTTCAATAACCTGTCTGTTTCTTAGTAATCAGACTCATAATGCATTCATGTAGTGTGCTATGACGTTTAACATAAATTAAAGTGTATTTTTAGAGTATAAATTCACTTTATAATATTCTACATGGAACAAATAGCCAAACTAGTTGTGGAACAGATCTTTAAATTCTATTTGGTTTCTTTATGAAACATTTACCATCAGGTTCATCCATGTCGGGTGTTTTTGTGATGGTTAGGTTAACACTGAATGGTAAAGAGGGAATAGTGCAGTAAGTGGCCATTTTCACAACTTAAAATGTGCACAACTAATTAGCACGACTATATATTGTTTCTACCGTTACTTTTTATGAGTTATTTTAACAAACAAGTTCTGAAGAAAGAAAATAAACCAAATTAGTGTTTTGAGCATTGAGAAGTATTGAGAACCCTGACTCTGCTGCACAGAGAAAACCACATGTCCTGTTAATGTTGAGTTCATGTGAATGAATGTAATGAGGATGAATACTAAACAGGGCTGTTCTGGTGTCATTGTTGGGGAAGTAGGTTAGTTGAGATAAATGAGGACAAAAGCTTCCCTGTTTGAGCATCACTTACTGCCTCTCTCTCTTTCTCTCTTTTTCTGTCTCTCAGCGTTTCCAAGCATCCATAAATTAGGATGAAATAAAAATAGATGAAATATTTTAAACATTTCTGACTGTCTGTAAACCCATAAAGGAAACAGTCTGTAAGAAATGTTTCATTACTAAGCTGTCAGTCTGCTGTCGGCTGACAGATCAGGCATACGTATCAAAATACTCAATACAGAATAATGCTTTAGCAGAACTCATTGCTGATTTAACAGATGTTACTGGATTAAACACAGTCTTTATTGAGTGGGCTCAATAAAATACCAAACATTTTTGTGTATAAATACAGTATTGAAGGTGTTTAGTACTGATGTTTTTGCCAAATGAATTGGAAAAGACATAAAATAGCTTAAACTAATTGGATTGTGTGGAGCTGAATAAAATTTATAGACTTGATTGAACTGGATGAAAATCAGTGAGTTTGGTGTAAAGACTGACATTTAATCAGTCAAGTAGAAAATAGTATAATTTAGTAAATTGGGTAGAATTGGGTAAAATTTATGAATACGCATGAGCTTATTTGAATACAATTGAGAAAATAAATGGAATTCATTGAAAGGAGTGTCAATTAATTTGAACAGAATTAAGTAAAATAGATGGAATTGAATGCAGAATTGGTAAACTGAAGAATAGAACATTCTGTACTCTTTAAACGGCTAAATTTGACATGTATTCATAAGAATGTGGGCAGAGCTTGAGTAGACCCATTTCTGCTGCTACATACTAAATGTATGAGTGACAGGATCCCATGGCCAAAGTAACTCCACTTTAGAGATGTTTGAGATGATCTGAGTGAAGATCTGTGTGACTAAACTGACAGGACAGCACCCACACTGAGAGATCAAAATATAGAATCTCAGTAAAAAAATTACTCACTAAATGCACACATTTAAGCCTGGCAACCCTGCTCTCTCTCTCTCTTGCTCTCTCTATCTCTATCTCTTCCCTTTCTCTCTCTCTCTCCCCCCTCTAGGCTAGGGCTTATGTGCAGATAGAGACAGACAGCAGCTGTTCTGTCCTCCAACAGCGTTTGGCTACAGCTTCAGTCAGATAGAGACTAGCTTCAGCCCCCCTCCCTGAAAACAACTACTGATACAGTGTACAGCTGGGTGAAAGTGAGTAAAATAGGGTGAATTTTATGAAATGGGTAAATAAATTGGTTAAACTTTTAGACTTGAGTAAACTGAATGAGTAAAATGTGAATTGAGTTGAATAGGTGCAATATATATATAGATGCAATAGGATTGAGAAAGCTTGATGAAGTTGAGTGAATTTTTTTCAGAGAATGTAAAAAGATGTACGCTGTGTCACCGTTCCCATTCATTTAATGAAAATGAAGCCAAAATCTTCCGCCATGTTGCCGATCCTGAAACCCGAGTCTGTGCAGTAGAGACCAGAGGAGGGTGAAAGACTGCGGAGAGACAGCCTACTCATTTAAATAAAGGGGCTGCCTCCACAGAGCTCACACAGTCTATGGTCCCAACCATACAGTCATTGTTCCCTGGTAACCCAGCCCTTTTACAATAACCTTTTTTGAATAGAGCTGAATAACGTTTTAAAAAACTAATTATGTGAAAATTTGACAATATAAGCAGAGGTTACCCTAACTGTTGCATTTAAATAATGGAGGTAGAATAACAGTATATTGGAAAAAAACCTGATTGAAAGTTGTCTGTTTTGCCATTGAAATCTATGGGGATGGCTGGGGTTACACAGCTTTCTGAAACTGAACAGCAGGGGGCGCCCGACCTGTGGTGGCTTCACTTCTGAGGACGATCCTCTGTCAAGCTATATGCAGTCTATGGTTTTAATAACATTCAGTGAATTGAGTGGAATTGACTAAAATTTACATTATGCATTAATGAACTTTGTGATATTGGCTAAAAGTGAGTGAACTAGATAGAATTAAATCAATGTGGTAGACTTGAGTGAGTTAATTGGAAATTAGTACATTTCAAATAAGGGTGGAACTGATTAAACTGGGTGGTTTAGGCTGGGTATAAATGAGTGAAATGTTGAAATTGAGTGAACTAAATGGAACTGGATGAATGTGTTAGAAATTAAAGAATATGTGAGAATTGAGTAAATGGACTAGAATGGATTGAACTACATGGGACTGAAAGAAATTGAGTCTAAGAGCAGTTAATCTTGCCTGAACATATAGGGGCACTTTCCCAGACAGGGATTAAGCCTAATCCTGGGTTACATAGCATTTTAAATGGAGATTTTTCAATGAGTGGAAAGTATAATCTAGACCTAGGCTTAATCCCTGTCTGTGAAACTGCTCCGCTGTGTTATTCTGGTGCTCTGATTCTATATTAAATTCAGTACAGAATGGATTGTATTAGCGTTGGGTTAGTCATACACACGGAAACACCCGGAAATGAGGGCCGAGGCCAGTCCAGCATTAGAGCAGCGTGTTTAGGGCCAGTTAGAGAGCTTTCAGCAGCCTGATACACACAGATGGGTTTTGGAGGACACTTCATCCAGCATGTAACACTGCCAGCACATGATCCTTCCAGCTCCCAGTGCCAGCTCTCATCCCTCCATCCCTCCGTCATTTTCTGCCCATCTATCCCAGCTGTGAGAGTATTTTAGGCCTATTTCAGATCCTGCAGCCTTCAGAGATAAACTCCTAATCACATCTCAGAGCAAGCCGAGCTCCTCACCGAGTAATCAACTCCTCCACACTATACGCACATGTTCAGTTATATCCCAGAGTCAGATGAAGACTGCACTGCCGAAGGCTAAGTTAGTGGGGCTAATCTGCTGTAGGATGAATGGGTGGGGCAAAGCTGCTGTAGACTGATTAATGGGATTAAATTGCTATAGGCTGAATGTAGAGAGCTAAGATGCAGTAGGCTAAATGGGTGGGGCTACATTGCTGTAGACTGAATGGGTGGGGCTAAACTGCTGTAGACTGAATGGGTGAAGCTAAACTGCTGTAGACTGAATGGATGGAGCTAAACAGTTTTTGACTGAATGGGTGGGGCCAAACTGCTGTTGGCTGAATGGGTGGAGCTTAACCACTGCACACTGAATGGTTGGGGCTAAACCACTGTAGACTAAATGGGTGGGGCTAAACTGCTGTTGGCTGAATGGGTGGAGTGTAACAGTTATGGACTGAAAGAATGAGGCAAAACTGTTGTAGACTGAATGGATGGAGCTAATCTACTGAAAGATAAACAGGTTGGGATAAAAGGCTGTAGGCTGAGTGGGTGGTGTTAAGCTGCTGTAAACTAAATGGGTGGAGCTAAACTACTGTAGACTGAATGGGTGGAGATTTTGTACTGTAGACTGAATGGATGAAGCTAAACTACTGTAGACTAGATGGGTGGAGCTAATCTATTGACAGATGAATGGGTTGGGCTAAAAGGGGTGGAGTTAAACTGCTGTAGGCTAGATGGGTGGGAGGACAGTGTTGTAGGCTGAGTGGGGGGAGTTAAACTGTTGTAGGCTAAATGGGTGGCAGGACAGTGTTGTAGGTTAAGTGGGTGGTGCTAAAATTCAGTAGCCTGTAGTGGTTTGCTTTTTTCAGCATATTTTAGCAGCAGACTGAGGTGACTGGAGTTTTATACAGTACAGGTGAAGGTGTTATTTGAAACCTGCAGCATTAATTCAGACGCTCTGGGAGCAGCCGGAGCTGTGTAGCACTGCGGAGTGAGTTTATCAGTGTAATCTGTGTGTGGATTTGTGAAGAGGTGAGGCCAGATTACTGTTAGTCTGATCAGACTTTACAACAGCCGGGTCAGAGAGTAGCACTAATGCAGCTGATTAATGACTCAACATGTTTATTTACAGGATTGGGGCAGAAAAAGGTTCTTACTGAGCTAATCTCCAAAATCAGCTTAAACTGAGAGCTTACAGAACATCCAGCACCACCAACAACATGTAATTATATCATCACAGAACATGATCAGACAAAGCTGCCAACATTACACACAACACAATGATCAGTAATCTACTCACTGGCCACTTTACCAGAAACACATTGGGGTTAGCCTAACCTAGCCTTAGAATGGCTATTTTCCACTGAAAAGAAAATGGTATCGTCTATCACTACGGCCTATTCCCTGTCAATGAAACTGACCCCTAGTGTTGTAGTACTGAGTCTGGTCTCCAGACCATTCTGGAGACACTAAACAGTCTCAACCTCTTGTCTTGGTCTCAGGGTGAAGTGGACTCTGAAATTGTTTTCAAGACCAGCTAAGTTCTTCTGCATCTGTCTGAGATTAAATTTATTAGGAAGTGACCTATTTTAAGGCTGATAGTGGGGGATTATTTAATTCTAGCTCAGTTTAAAGTGGCTGTCTGTAAGTTTAGGGAAGGTAGAGAGCTCTTTAAATTGAGCATTGTGGTGGACTCTCCTTTCAGAGCATATGAATTGTGATAGTTTTAGCAATAGCAAGGATTCTCATTCTCTGTTTTTGCTTGTCAGGTCTTTTTGTTTAACGATGCGTTAATGAGCACATGAAGACTGAGTTTGCAGTTCTGATATCTCCACGTTAGCAGAACCTCATGTATCAGCGCATTTTGCATTTCAGAGATACAACCTAATATTTTCTGTGGCCCCTCATATTTATATAATCAGTTCCTCTGATTGTACTATCCACACATATTGGAGGTTGACCGTCAACTTCGAATTCGAATGTCAGTCAGCAACTGCAGGATGACATCAAGTGACCTACAAAAAGAATGGCAGCTGGGGTGAAATGCACAGAAAGAACATTTTGTAACAGGCTTCTAGAGGAAGGGGGTTAATTCATATTAGTCAATGAGAAGCAAAGTCTGACATTTACAAAAGACCATAAGGATTGGTCCATAGATGACTGGAGTAAGATCATCTTCTCTGATGAGTCAAATATAGAGGTTTTCCCAATACCTGTTCATCTAATAGTTAGACTGAGATCTGGAGAGGCGTATACGCTGCAATGTCATCCACCCACTGTGAAATGTGGTGAAGAATGATCTGGGAATGTGGTGTGATGATCTGGGGATGTTTCAGCAAGGCTGGAATTGGATACGTTCCCCAACTTTGAGGACTGAGGTGAGCGCCAGAAGTGGTATATAAGTATTTGAACACCCTGCGACTTTGCAAGTTCTCCCACTTAGAAATTATGAAGGGGTCTGAAATTTTCATCTTAGGTGCATGTCCACTGTGAGAGACATCACAATGTATGATTTTTTAATCATTTATTTGTGTGTTACTGCTGCAAATAAGTATTTGAACACCTGTGAAAATCAGTAATAACATTTGGTACAGTAGCCTTTGGTACAGTAGTAGTTTGCAATTACAGAGGTCAAACGTTTCCTGTAGTTTTTCACCAGGTTTGCACACACTGCAGAAGGTATTTTAGCCATTCCTCCACACAGATCTTCTCCAGATCAGCCAGGTTTCTGGACTGTCACTGAGAAACACAGAGTTTGAGCTCCTTCCAAAGATTTTCTATATGGTTTAGGTCTGGAGACTGGCTAGGCCACTCCAGAATCTTGATCTGCTTCTTACGGAGCCACTCCTTGGTTATCCTGGCTGTTTGCTCTGGGTCATTGTCATGTTGGAAAACCCAGCCACGGCCCATCTTCAATGCTCTAACTGAGGGAAGGAGGTTGTTCCTCAATATCTCGCAGTACATGGCCCCAGTCATCCTCTCCTTAATACAGTGCAGTCGTCCTGTCCCATGTGCAGAAAAACACCCCCAAAGCATGACGCAGGGGAACCTTGCGTGCCATGCATGACTTTAAACTATGACGTCTTAGTGTATTACCAACAGTAACCTTGGAAACTCTGTTCTTTAATATAATTTAGCAAGGTTTAAGAATATAAAATACTTTCTGAGCAAACAAACATTTTTATATTAAGCGTATAGCCTGGCTTGATTTGGGTGATCGATCAGTAGACTACACACAGCACTACAGATCAAGTGTACTTGCGGACAAAAAGGAGGAGCTGGTGTGTAAGCACTGTGCAGGCCAGTACTGAGTGATTATAACATTAGAACCTGTGCTACTTATTTCATTATCAGAGTGCGATTAGCTATTTTCCTATATTGTGATTAAAAAATAGCTATTTATAAAAAAAAACATAGCATTAAAAAACTTGGCCTACATCACTGAGCATTTTTTAAGCCTGACATGACAGGACCTGAGGAAAGTGGTAAGAAAACTTTGACCTGATTTTTGGTTGAACATCCGGCTGGGAAATCTAAACTGTAGTTCAGAGATATTTCATAGTAAACGTTTGAAGACATGTTATTCATGGTTCTGCATAATTAAGGTTGCTCAGACAGAGGAGCAGCGTGTGTGACGGTGGTGATGAATAATTACGGTTTGGACACCTGTTCTCTCCATGTGCAGCTCCAGAGGAGAGCACCTCCACACATTCAGCACATCTGGAGGCTGAGCACAGCTGTAACAACACCCAGCACAGAGATGTTACAGTAACTGCAGTCAGTCACGTAACGGAGCAGAGTCGTGCTGAGCTCACTCACAACACACTCCGCCTGGCACTCTGCCAACCAACACACTCCCCACCCACGACTCGCTTATCTCTGCTCCTCTGAGGAGCTTCTGCTTGCTTATTGTTTCTCTTCTCCTGAGTGGGACATCAGCACACACACACACACACAGTAAAAGTGTTTAATATTTATTCTTATCAGCCACACTCAAGGTGTGGATGATGAAGAAAGTGATGGTGAAGGTGATAATGGTGGTGGTGCTGATGGAGGCTATGATATATATATATATATAATAATGCTGCTACTTTTAATGATAACAGTAGTTTATATAAATATTGAAGATGATGACAGTGATAACGATGATATTGTAGTGATTGTTATAATCACAACAGTGATGACAATAGTGATGATGCTGATGAGAATGGCAAGGATAGTGATGATGACTGTGGTAAAGGTGATGACGTTGATAATGATTATTATGATTATGGGGATGATGATAGTGGTGAAGATAATGTTGATGATGGTAATATTGATAATGATGATGACAATGGGAATGATGATTGTAGTGATGGTGATGATCACAACAGCAGTGATGATGACAATAGTGATGATGATAATAATATTGATATTGATAATGACAATGGTGAAGAATGTGATGGTGGTTATATTGATGATGTAATGGTAAAGATGGAGGATGGTGATGTTGATGATGATAATGGTGAAGATGGTGATGAGGATGGTGATATTGATGATGATGATGTAGTAGTGAAGATAATGATGAGGATGGTAAAATTGATTATGGTAATGATGAAGATGGTAACAGGTATGATGATGACAATGGTGTTATTAATTATGATGGTGAGGACAGTGGTGATAATTTTGGCAATGACGATAGTGACAATAATTATGATGTGA
Organism: Astyanax mexicanus; assembly: GCF_023375975.1. Taxonomy (NCBI): domain Eukaryota; kingdom Metazoa; phylum Chordata; class Actinopteri; order Characiformes; family Acestrorhamphidae; genus Astyanax; species Astyanax mexicanus. The sequence continues at coordinate 13,823,723 of NC_064426.1, read as the reverse complement.
TAATAGTGATGATAACGATGATGAAAAAGGATGATGATGGTGACGATGGTGACGGTGGTGGTGATGGTGATATTGATGACGGTAATATTAATGACGATGGTAGTGATGACGATGATGATGTGGTGGTGATGATGATGGTGGTGATGATGGTGGTGATGATGATGACGGTGATATTGATGATGACGGTGGTGATGATGATGACGGTGATATTGATGATGGTGGTGATAATGATGACGGTGGTATTGGTGATGATGATGTTGATATTGATGATGACGGTGGTGGTGATGATGATGATGATGATGGTGATATTAATGATGGTGGTGGTGGTGATGATGATGATGATGATGTGGTGGTGATGATGATGATATTGATGATGATTGTGGTGGTGACGATGATGACGGTGATATTGATAATGATGGTGATATTGATGATGACGGTGGTGGTGGTGATGATGATGATAGTGATATTGATGATGATGTTGGTATTGGTGATGATGATGATGATGATGATGGTGATATTGATGATGATGGTGGTATTGGTGATGATGATGGTGATATTGAAGATGATGGTGGTGGTGATGATGATGGTGATATTGATGATGATGGTGATATTGATGATGATGATAGTGATATTGATGATGACAGTGGTATTGGTGATGATAATGATGATGATGATGGTGATGATAATGGTGATATTGATGATGACGGTGGTGATGATGATGGTGATATTGATGATGACGGTGGTATTGGTGATGATGATGATGATGGTGATATTGATGATGACGGTGGTATTGGTGATGATGATGATGATGGTGATATTGATGATGACGGTGGTATTGGTGATGATGATGATGATGGTGATATTGATGATGACGGTGGTATTGGTGATGATGATGATGATGGTGATATTGATGATGACGGTGGTATTGGTGATGATGATGGTGATATTGATGATGACGGTGGTATTGGTGATGATGATGATGATGATGGTGATATTGATGATGACGGTGGTATTGGTGATGATGATGTTGATATTGATGATGACGTGGTGATGATGATGACGGTGGTGGTGATGATGATGATGGTGATATTGATGATGGTGGTGGTGATGATGATGATGATGTGGTGGTGATGATGATGATGATATTGATGATGATTGTGGTGGTGACTATGATGACGGCGATATTGATAATGATGGTGATATTGATGATGACGGTGGTGGTGATGATGATGATAGTGATATTGATGATGATGGTGGTATTGGTGATGATGATGATGATGATGATGGTGATATTCAAGATGACGGTGGTGGGGATGATGATGATGATGATGGTGATATTCAAGATGACGGTGGTGGTGATGATGATGGTGATATTGATGATGATGGTGATATTGATGATGATGATAGTGATATTGATGATGACAGTGGTATTGGTGATGATGATGGTGATATTGATGATGACGGTGGTGAGATTGATGATGATGATGGTGGTGGTGATGATGACAGTGGTGGTGATGATGATGGTGATATTGATGATGACGGTGGTATTGGTGATGATGGTGATATTGATGATGACGGTGGTATTGGTGTTGATGATGATGGTGATATTGAAGATGACGGTGGTGATGATGGTGATATTGATGATGTCGGTGGTGATGATGATGACTGTGGTATTGGTAATGATGATGGCGATATTGATGATGACGGTGGTGGTGATGAAGACGATGATGGTGATATTGATGATGGTGGTGGTGATGATGATGGTGGTGGTGATGATGACGGTGGTGCTGATGATGATGATGATATTGATGATGACGGTGGTGGTGATATTGATGATGACGGTGGTGGTGATGACGATGATGATTCTGATATTAATGATAACGGTGGTGGTGATGATGATGACGGTGGTGTTGAGGATGATGGTGATATTGATGATGACGGTGGTGGTGGTGATGATGATGACGGTGGTGGTGATGATGATGGTGATATTGATGATGACGGCGGTGGTGATGACGATGATGATGCTGATATTGATGATAACGGTGGTGGTGATGATGATGGTGATATTGATGATGACGGTGGTGGTGATGATGATGCTGGTGACAGTGATGACGATGATGATGCTGATATTGATGATGATGATGATATTGATGATGACGGTGGTATTGGTGATGATGGTGATATTGATGACGGTGGTGGTGATGATGATGACGGTGGTGGTGGTGATGATGATGATGGTGGTGGTGATGATGATGATGGTGATGATGATGACGGTGGTGGTGATGATGATGACGGTGGTGGTGGTGATGATGATGACGGTGGTGGTGGTGATGATGATGACGGTGGTGGTGGTGGTGATGATGATGATGATGGTGGTGGTGAAGACGATGATGATGGTGATATTAATGATGACGGTGATGATGTTGATGATGACGGTGATGATGATGATGATGATGGTGGTGATGATGATGATGATGATGATGATATTGATGATGATGGTGGTATTGGTGAGGATGATGGTGATATTGATGATGACGGTGGTGGTGATGATGATGATGATGATGATGGTGATATTGATGATGACGGTGGTGGTGATGATGGTGGTGGTGATGACGATGATGATGATGGTGATATTGATGATGACGGTGGTGGTGATGATGATGATGCTGATATTGATGATGATGGTGGTGGTGATGATGACGGTGGTGGTGATGATGATGACGGTGGTGGTGATGATGACGGTGGTGGTGATATTGATGATGACGCTGGTGGTGATGATGATGACTGTGGTATTGGTGATGATGATGATGATGATGATGATGATGACGGTGGTGGTGGTGATGATGATGGTGATATTGATGATGACGGTGGTGGTGATGATGATGACGGTGGTGGTGGTGATGATGATGGTGGTGGTGAAGACGATGATGATGGCGATATTAATGATGACGGTGATGATGTTGATGATGATGATGATGATATTGATGATGATGGTGGTATTGGTGAGGATGATGGTGATATTGATGATGACGATGGTGATATTGATGATGACGGTGGTGGTGATGATGATGATGGTGGTGATATTGATGATGACGGTGGTGGTGATGATGATGATGATGATGATGATGATGATGATGGTGATATTGATGATGATGGTGGTGGTGATGATGAGGATGATGGTGGTGGTGATGACGATGATGATGGTGATATTGATGATGATGGTGGTGGTGATGATGACGGTGGTGATGATGATGATGATGGTGGTGGTGATGACGATGATGATGGTGATATTGATGATGACGGTGGTGGTGATGATGACGGTGGTGGTGATGATGATGACGGTGTGATGATGATGACGGTGGTGGTGATGATGATGATGGTGGTGGTGATGACGATGATGATGGTGGTGGACAGGTGCTGGTAGCTCCTCTGGAGGACCGCCTGGGGCTTTCAGCTCTCATTACAAAAAGTAGGTCATGAGAGAAAGAGAGAGAGAGAGAAACAGTTCACCTCTGTCATTCTTTCCTCCTTTCATCCATAACAAGCGTGAGACACACACACACGCGCACACATACACACACACACCCTGTGGTGGTCGTGTAGTTGTGGTGTTTCCCTGCAGTGAAAATTGCATTGGTGTGATTTTACTACAGAGAGAGAGAGAGAGAGAGCGGGCGAGAGAGATAGACTGAGAGTGGGGTCACTGAGGTATTGTGTGTGTTTAGTATTCCACTCTCACCCGCCTCTCCCTCTCCCTTACTCTCCGCCAGCCGTCGCTATGGTTACAGCACATTGCACGCACCAATCGTGAATATTGAGCCGCACTGTTGGCTGACCAATCAGAGAGCTCAGTCTGGCCTATTTAAAAAACACACACATCCTTATCGTACAGTGAGTGTTACATCAGCGTACAGTCAGATAAATATTAACATTAATCCGTCTGCGCTGGGGGATGTGTGTGTGTGTGTGTGTGTGTGTGTGCATTGCTTGTGTCTGAGTCAGGTGTTTCTAAACACACTCCTTCATGCCTGTGTTTACAGTATGCTCACACGTGTAAACTCATCTCACAGTAACACTCCAGCCTCTTGTCGTATGTGGTAAATCCAGGTCCAGCAAGAAAATATCCGCTCCAGGATTTTGTTTCCAGTGCTTGAACGGCTCTGTGTAAAGTTGAGCTGCAGCAGAATCACCTGGACAGTTAGAACCTAATTCTTTATTACCATCTCTGCCTCTCTTTACCAACTAAAATGAAACACTGTACATACTGTACCTTTAAAATTTATATATTGTACCAGACAAAAGGTTGGACACACATTCTCATTAATATTTGTCCTTTATTTGGATCATTTATTACACTGTACATTTATATTAAAGACTAAAAAATACAAAGGAATACAAACAGTCTACAAGTTAGGTTGTAGACAAAAAATGTTTGGTTTCCACAAACACCTGACATGCAAACCAAACCCAGGTGCTTTGGGACAAGTTGGAGTGCAGACTGAAGGAGTTAACAAGAGCACAGCACTTCTTGAGCTCCTTTAAGGCTACGTTCACATTACAGGCCACATTGCTCAAATCCGATTTTGTGCTCAGATTGCATTTGCATCTTTACATTCACAAATGTTAGTGACCTGTATCTGTGTCTAATGTGAACAAATCTGTCCCTGAAACTAGTGATGGGACAATCCACTTTTTTCAGATTCGATCTGAATTCGATATAAAACTGCTATAAAACTACCGAAACCGATACAAATGCCAATAAAAAGGCTCTTTTAGTTTATTATTAGTACTATGATTAAGGTTACATAATGTGTCTGAAACAGACCACAGAGCCCTTTGAAAAGCATACACAAGTGCATTTAATGTAAATGCATTTCAAAGTCATTTATTTAACACACTTTATATACAAACACAAAAGTTTTCTTTTAAAATATATACTTATTTTTTTACTAAAACTAAAAAAGTTAAATATTAAATATGTTAAATATTAAATACAGGGCTCTAGACTAATTTTTTGCACTGGTTGCGCAATAGATATTAGTGGATAAGCTGCAATGGCTAACGGCTAACCAGCGACGCTAACTGTATTTCCTAGCTGAATTAATCACTGTTTATTATTTAACAGATGGTTTTCTTAGTGCTGGTTAGAGTGGGTAGGATCTGTCGTTTGATATTCAATGTGAATTATGACATTAGGTCACTTGAGATGAGTTACTTTATTATACCTTCTCAACACCAGAATGCAGCTGTCGGCTCAATTCTAGCTAGGCTAACAGACTGCAGATCTTAATGGAGATGGCTAACAGCTAACTGTTTTTCGAACTAAATTAATCGCTGTTTTTAACAACAGATGGTTGTGTTTGTGCTGGCTAGTGTTTGAAGATCCTGTGTTTTTATAGGATATGTGAATTATGACTATAGTTTACTCCAGTCTGTTGTTAAAACCTTTACAACACAGGAATGCTGCTGTTGGCCCGATGTTAGCTACACTAACTGACTGCTGGTGTTAATCTGTTCACCCCTCGGACGCTGACTTTACAAATATTACATGTAGCCTTTCTGCTGTTTGGCGTTTCAAAGCAAAAAAGTTCCATCGGATCGATCCCATCTCTACCTGAAACGCCTCACATTGATACTTGTATGAATGTCTCCTTCTTCACCAACAACAAAAAACATAATATCTGAGAGATGACTCGTAGTTTTATAAAGGGAAATGGATGCAGTGTCAGCAGCTCATATGTGGAGCATCTTTTGCTGCAGTGGAGCAAACAGCTGGTCTGAAGTTCATGCTCAGGTCGAGAAGGGGAAAAAAGGACAGGCTGTTTGCTTTTGCTGTTTTTGCAGCTATAGCTGCACAGCTGCACCAAGACGTGTGTGGTTACGAGAGAGAAGCACATAGCGCTAATGCTAATGCGCAACAGCAAAAAGAATTCCGATTTGACTGTTCACATTCATGTTGCATGTCCATGGATTGGACACATATCAGATTAAGGACCATGTATGAAAGTGACTCAAATCTGATTTTTAAAAAATCTGATTCGGATTTGGCATGTTCACACAGCCATGAAAAAATCAGATCTGAGCCACATTGAAAAAAAAAATCTGTTTTGAGTCACTTTAGCCTGGTAATGTTTATGTAGCCTAAGACTGTTGGACAACCAATCCAGGTTCTACATCTTGATGCTGAGAATGCCACAAGTGGGCAAAGATGGCATCAACGCAAATTATGCTGCTTTGAAGAATCTAAAAAAAAAAAGGCTTATTTAACCATTTTTGTTTACTTCCTTTATAGTTTATTAATCAACATAATCTTCATGATATTCATCTACAATGTAGAAAATAATAAAAAATAAAGAAAAAAAACATTAAATGAGAAGTGTGTCCAAACTTTTAACTGTATGTAAATAAGCATCGGTTCTGATAGGCTGCTCTGTGTTGTGTTTCGTTCAAAAATTGTCTTGTGCTGTCATTACTGCACAGCGATATTGACCATGTGCTGCTTATGTGTGTTGTAGGTTTGCTGCGCTTCACCATGCTTCCCTCAATGGAAATCTGGAGCTCATCACTCTGCTGCTGGAGTCTCAGGCCATGGTGGACATCAGGGACCAGAAAGGTTAGAGCTGAGTTTCCTCACCGTCTAGTTCACATGTGTCTAAACAACCAGCATTACATCTGATTCCACTTCTTTAATCAGTTCTGTCTTCAAACACCTGAGCTTCTTTTTATTACAAACGTAGACATTTCTAATAAAGTGGCCAGTGAATGAAAGCACAATGAAGGTGTTTCTAATAAAGTGGCCAGTGAGTGTAAGCACAAAGTATATGTTTGTAAACAGTGTGTGTGTGTGTTGTAGGTTTGTCATAAAGTATGTGTGTGTTGTAGGTATGCGACCCCTGCACTATGCTGCTTGGCAGGGTAAATCTGAACCCATGAAGCTACTGCTAAAGTCTGGATCATCAGTGAACGGTCAGTCAGATGAAGGCCAGATCCCGCTGCACCTGGCTGCTCAGCATGGACACTATGATGTGGTGAGTTACCAACACTGGAACCAATTAATCAGTTTTGGTTTTCAGGCTCAAGCCAGTATTGTGTTTCGTGGCTACTGATACTGTGTACAGATATTAATATTTACTGTAATGAGAGACTGTAGCTCCAACTCAATGTATACCCCAATAAATATGAGATATATACCTCATACCTGCATATACCAGTGTATACCTAATAATAATACCAATAATAACCTACATTTAGAGTACCATATTTTTGCACTATAAGGCACACTTAAAATCCTTTCATTTTTTCAAAAATAGTCAGTGCAACTTATAATCTGGTGCACCTTATGTATGAATTTTACCAGTCAGGTTGTAAGGAGCAGTAAAGACCCTCTGCTAAAGTACAGCATTATAAAGAGGTTCCAGTGAAGTTTCTCCAGTATCTAGGCTGGAGCAGTATTAGCATAAGCCGCTATTCACAGTGCTAGCTCTTTTACCATTCAGAGGTGAGTATATCAGACTGTAGCCTGTGCATTTATTGTATTAAAACAAGCTACGTGGCACGAATTGCTAGCTAATAGCGCACTGGCTTACCAGAACACTCAGGGTTCCTCAGTGTAGCGCTGTCAGGCAGTGTTTACTAGCGCTAGGTGATGCTAACTGTGGCTAGTGCATCCATCCTTCTGCTTATATCTTATATCTATTAGTGTTTGGCATATCAACAAGAGTACCATTATAATGAAAACACCATGTAGTGTTACTGGATATTAAAGATGATTCTCTGTCTCTCTGTCAGGGTGTGTGTCAGTTTGTACGACTGTAAGCTTCAGTGTGTTTATCGATCTCTTGTCTCTTGACTTGTCTGACAGCTTGATGACGAGTGTTTAAAAGCTGTAGAGAACACGTCACTTGGAATGTGTCCAGCCTGACAGCATGTACCTCTTTCCTTGCCCATGCACATACACACAAACACACACATAAACACTCACACACGCAGACATTTACACACAGACTAGTGCTGGGTGGTATTGCCAAAAACATCAGGGTATTTTTCAAGATTCTGACAGTTTCACAGTATATCACAGTATTTATTATAGGTTTTTTGGATGATATGGCCAAAATTTATATCACGATAAATTCCTTAATTTCGGTCGATATGATATAATTTCGATATCGATACAAATACTTTGAAGGCCTCAGAAAAACTGCTAAGAATCCCTGCAATGGAAATATGTACACTGCTGTCTGAAATTATAATTTAAGTCTTTAAAGCCTCCTCTTACAAAAACTGTATAATCAGCCTTTGAAAGCTGAACCACTGAATTAAACCTGCCTCCCTCAAGTATTTCTTCTGTTTAATCACTAGTGGAAGCATCAGGTGCACTTATTTTGCATCTAAAATGTTCCGTGCTGAAGCTTGGCTGCGCCCCAGTCCGCACCTAAATTGTCCGGCGCTAAAGCAGAGTCTAACCAATGAACTCGGCTCGGCTCTGCTCGTTTTTATCGCGGGACATTTTAGGTGCAGACTGGGGCGCAGCCAAGCTTTAGCACGAAACATTTTAGGTGCGGACCGGGGCGCAGCCGAGCTTTGTCGCAGGACATTTTAGGTGCAGAGCACAGCCGAGATCCGCTCGGTTAGGGTCAGCTCGGCTCCATCCAGGACATTTGAGATGCAGAGCGGACCGGAGCCGACCCAGGCCTAGCCTAGTCTATCTGGCTACGTGCCTGTATGATTACAACATCACGCATTGGCCTAGCCCGGCTATGGAGGCTGATTGTGTTCACCTCTGCAGCGAACTGACAGCAGTAAAAAAACGCCTGTCTGTGATAGATTCTGTAAATAATATCGATATACCACAAAAATTATATCACCATTGTTGAAACATTTCTTTTCGTGAAAATTACCGATATCGAATTATTGTCCAGGCCTGGGAATACATAAATATACCTAGGCTTTAAATTAAGGCTTTGATTAGTAAAGGGGTTCACTTTGTCCCACAAAATGAATCAATATATGAAGTAATCAGACAGAAAATAGCTGAAGAATTTAAACAATAGACCCTAAAAAGATATACACCAACAACTTTAACACAACTTCCTTTACTAAATATTAAAAGTCATTTTAATTGTTCTTTAAACACTATAAATGGAAATAAAATACTCAATATTTAAGTATTCAAAGAGATATTTCTCAAAAGTAAGACACAAGTTTAATCAATTTACTATATGTTATTCCTGAAGCCATTAGAGGCATTAAAGTATTTAGATCAGCTACAATTCTCTTCTTACTCCAGTTACATTCAAATCATCCTTCAAGCTACAGTATTAATATGTTTAAAATGGATGTAGTTACTGCTCTATTTTACTGGGATAAAAACACTCATACAGTAGAAACAGAAGCAGAAGCTCATTTCTCTGCAGGCAGGCCAGAGCCAGACGTTTGACTCTGTCACTCCCCGATCTGTACCCCCTGCCCGATTTGTAAAATAAACTGATATTTTGATGAATGTGTTGTACCTGTTATTTATAATAATTTGCTGTGTATTTTAAGAATAAAAAGAATTTTTAAATGTGAAGTAATTTACAGACTTGGTATATGTAACAAAAAATAAATAAAAACACCGCAGGCTCACACATTTTAACAGATTATTTTCGATTTTTAATTATTTTAAACACCTATCTGTCTATCTAGAATTCAGAAAACGGAAGTTAAGCTTGATCAGCGATCTCACAGCGCCGACAACTGTTGACAGCCGTGGCTGCCTGATCTGCGCCCCCTGCTCAGTGTGCAGACAAATCGGGCAGGGGGTACAGATCGGGGAGTGACAGACTCCACAGAGCTGCATCTGCTTCTCTTGACGGTGCTGTTCTGCATGGTGCTGCGCAGCGCCCTCTAGCAGTATGGCGGTATGAGAGAAACACATACCGGTTTTAGTTCTCTCCGTGGTATACCAAATGAACCAGTATATCGCACAGCACTGATACAGACACTTACACACAGACTTACAAACACACACAAACACTTACAAACACACACAAACACTTACAAACACACACACACACTGGGGTTAATATACAGTAGTAAGTGGACTCTAACAGAGCTGCAGTGTCAGCACCTGCTGAGTTAAATAACCTAGAACAAGAAAAGTAAGGTATTTCACAGTATAAACAGTTACTCAGTTGCTATCGCATTCTAAGTTGTTACTAAGGAATTGCTAGGGGTTTGATCATCATTTGAGTAAAGACAAAGGAGACGGTGCCAAAAAATCTGTTTCGAGACAGAAACCCTGTAGATTCACCCTGCAAGTTTAACAGCTGTATGTACAGATATGGAGTGAGATGGGACTGAATCAAGGCAGGGATCCAGAGCAGCACTGCATCACAGCAGGCATGCAGGAGAGGAGAGCCAGGCCGAGCAGCACTGGAACAGAACAGGAGGAACAGGACATCTCAATACATAGAACAGAAATAGAGAGAGAACAGAAAGGAAGGAATGAAAAGGGATTGATAGAATCATGTAAAACGCTGTGTTGTGGAATGGGCCTGATTCAGGAAGACAGAAACTGCAACCACAAATGGACTTCCATCAAGCAGACAGCAGGGTGGAGCTCAGGACAGGGTGAGAGAAGAAAGGAGATGAGTAAAAATGGGTTTATGATAGGTAAAGGACTAGTGTAGGACTTACAAGAGAAATATTCAGAAGGTCTATAGTGATAGTGATTAAAAGCCTGTAGTGAGAGCAGGACACAACAGTGGGTATAATGTAATTGGTGTAATACAGAATTGTGTAAATGTGTAAACAGCAGTGGCGTGCAGTTAATACAGTGGGTAGCCCTTGTGCAACACCACCCTAAGCAATGCCCAGGGTCACTAAGCAACGCGTAGCCCCTTCAGTACAGCACTGAGAAAGGGTTAGACAGTCATGGCCCCGCCTCCATAGTGAAAATCATGAATCTGATTGGTTAGATTGTCCTATGACCTATGTCCTATGTTTATAGTTTACAATAATTATAATATATATTTACTTATTAAATATTATGTAATGATTTACATGCACCTATCACCCCTTATCTAAAGGGTTAGAAGGGCCTCACTGCACACCACTGGTATTCAGTACACTGAAAATGTGGATTAAGCAAAAGCTTGTGAGAAAAGAAATATGGTTTCAGGTGAAAGAGGGCTGCAAGCTGGTTGCTATGCAAAATATAATAGCCACATTGTTGCTATGTTATCCACGGTGGTTGCTACTTTCATTATGGATGCTTACTTTGATTTCCCAAATGACGTAATTTTATGTTATATTAATATAATACATAATAGCAGAAAAATAAGGGCTATAATCCCTTAAAGTTCACCTCTCACTCTTAAATGAAGCCGTGAGTGACACATTGAAGCATGTGACAGAATTTCCCTCCCTGTGGGCAGTGAGTGTGTGTGTGTGTGTGTGTGTGAGAGAGAGAGAGAGAGAGAGAGAAACAGTGTGTTGCAAAAAAACGAGTAAAACATTTTCTATCATCAGTCCTCCATCGACTGCTTCTGTCTGCAGTAACAGAGAAATGCTTACTCACACATCAACCCTGAGAACCGCACAGCTTCTGCACTTTTTTGTGTGCTTGCTTTGTGTGTGTGTGTGTGTGTGTGTGTTTGTTCAATTAGAGGATTATATAGATTGCACAGTTGTTGTTTAAAAATGTCAGACAAAGACAAAGCTCTACTTTTACTATGGAGTCACAGCTCAGAGAACAGAAGAGACTGCCATAAAATTAATGGGTGGGGCTTAACTGCTGTAGAATAAATGGGTGGAGCTAAACTGCTGTAGGATAAATGGGTGGAGCTAAACTTCTGTAGGATGAATAGGTAAAGTAAGGTGAGGTGGTGTGAATAAGTGCTCTAGGCAGAATTTTTAAAAGTTAAAGAAGTGTTACATAATTAAATATGCCTTTTGGAGGTTAGATCATATACTCACTTATTTGCATGCTATTGTATGGAATAGGAAAAGTGGTTTGAAACAGTGTGTGTTTGTATGTGTGTGTGTTTGTTCACAGTCGGAGATGCTGCTGCAGCACCAGTCGAACCCCTGCATCGTGGATAATGCTGGAAAAACCCCTCTGGACCTGGCCTGCGAGTTCGGCCGAGTTGGAGTGAGTTACAGTTGCCTGATAGAAATGATCAGTAGTTCTGCTATTGTGTTATTTATTAGTAGTATTAATAGTCTATAGTATTTTAATAGTACTCAGTAGAGCTGTGTGATATAACTAAAAGTTCTGTATCTTGATATGCTTTTGTGTAACAACAAAACACAGTATGATATATATTAAAATAGTAAATGTCTTGAATATAACTTTACATTTAAATGATCTATTTAATACTAAATGTAAGTAATTTGCACTCTTTGTGGTGTTTTTATGGCCCAGTAAACTGCACTAGAACTATGTTGTTTGAGAAGGTGAATTAAAATCATCATGCTGTGTCTTTAAATTTGATTTGGTAAGACTTTACAAAAAAGGGCACACATAACTGTACTTACAACAGTAATAAAAAAATTAATAAGGGGTTAAGTAATGTGTCAACTAATTATTAATTGACACTAGTTAATACCTAATTACTCAATTTTAATGCTTTATAATGTTGTTAATAATAATGAAATAAGACAATAATTAAAACATTTCTATAATGATTATTAGTGTCTTAACAAGTGTCTTTTTCACAGCATAATTTGCACAAAACTGTGTCATGCCCCTGGAAGCCAAACTGTTTCATATTGTCGTATAATATTACAATATGATCAGTGATAATATCTTAAAAAAAAAAAAAAATATCCCAATAAAATTACGATATAGTGCCCATCCCTTGTGTACAACAACTGCCAAATTCACGTGTCAAAATTAAAAAATAAATAAACAAATAAAAATGCTCCAAAATTGTATTTCTTTTGACATTTTTTACAGTAAAATACATTGTTTTTGTCTCCTGTAAAGCTGCTGTTTGGAAGTTTTTAACCTATATTACAGTAACTTTATTTATATGAAAAAAGTGTATATATTTGTAATTATTGATGTATTGATAATGCAAATGTCTGTAATGATTCTTGATGTGTGTGTGTGTGTGTAGGTGGTCCAGCTGCTCCTCAGCAGTAATATGTGTGCGGCTCTTCTGGAGCCCAAACCTGGAGACTCTACTGACCCCAACGGAACAAGTCCACTACACCTGGCTGCCAAAAACGGACACATAGACATCATCAGGTGAGAGAAGTATCTACAACAAGTGGGACACGATTGTGAAGTGGAATGAAATGTATTGGATATTTAAAACTATTTTAGAAATAAAAAGTTGAAAAGTGGGACGTGCAATATTCAGCCCCTTTACTTTCAGTGCAGCAAACTCACTCTAGAAATTCAGTGAGGATCTCTAAATGATCCAATGTTGACTAAAATGACTGATGATAAATAGAATCCACCTGTGTGTAATCAAGTCTCTGTATAAATGCACCTGCTCTGTGACAGTCTCAGAGTTCTGTTTAAAGCGCAGAGAGCATTATGAAGACAAAGGAACACACCAGGCAGAACACAATGAACGGCTAAACTGATGTAGGCTGAATGGGTGGGGCTAAACTGCTGTAGGCTGAATGGGTGGGGGTAAACTGCTGTAGGCTGAATGGGTGGGGTAAACTGATGTAGGCTGAATGGGTGGGGGTAAACTGATGTAGGCTGAATGGGTTGGGGTAAACTGCTGTAGGCTGAATGGGTGGGGGTAAACTGATGTAGGCTGAATGGGTGGGGGTAAACTGCTGTAGGCTGAATGGGTGGGGGTAAACTGCTGTAGGCTGAATGGGTGGGGTAAACTGCTGTAGGCTGAATGGGTGGGGGTAAACTGATGTAGGCTGAATGGGTGGGGGTAAACTGCTGTAGGCTGAATGGGTGGGGGTAAACTGATGTAGGCTGAATGGGTGGGGGTAAACTGATGTAGGCTGAATGGGTGGTGGTAAACTGATGTAGGCTGAATGGGTGGAGCTAAACTGCTGTAGGCTGAATGGGTGGGGTAAACTGCTGTAGGCTGAATAGGTGGGGGTAAACTGATGTAGGCTGAATGGGTGGAGCTAAACTGATGTAGGCTGAATGGGTGGAGCTAAACTGCTGTAGGCTGAATGGGTGGAGCTAAACTGATGTAGGCTGAATGGGTGGGGGTAAACTGCTGTAGGCTGAATAGGTGGGGGTAAATTGATGTAGGCTGAATGGGTGGAGCTAAACTGATGTAGGCTGAATGGGTGGAGTTAAACTGCTGTAGGCTGAATGGGTGGGGCTAAACTGCTCAATAGGAGTGTCTAAACCCATTGTAAGATAGATATTGGGTGGAATATATTTAAATGGTGCTTCTAATGACAAAACAGTGAATTCTCAGCGGACGGTTTTAGCAGATTAGCTTTTACACACATCATGTGTGTGACGTGTGTTTGATTAGCACTGCTTCAATTAACACTTTGATCACATGACCTACTGTGAAACTACTTTTAGCAGGTCTGTGACACAAAATCCCAGATCACACACACACACTATCCCACAGACATCTCATCTGCTTTTCTACAGCACTGTGTGTGTGTGTGTGGGGGGGGTGTTTGTGTGTTTGTTTGTGTGTAACAGCTGAAAATAGAGAACAATGGGAAATGTGTAGAACCCACAGCTTCTGTGAAACAGCTCAAAATAGCTGAAAATAGAACACAGCTCAGTCTCTCTGCTCTGATTCTCTCCATAAACACTGTAACCAGAGACACAGAACCTTAAATCTCTATCACATTCTGTATTTTTAAGGTTTCTATATTATCTACATCTACAAAAAACATTTCCATTAACACTTCCTAACAAGACAAACAGTTGTTGTCATGGCAGGACCATATTAAACCACTCTTGAAGAGCTAATGCATCATGTACCCAGTCCTAAAACAATTTAAACATCCAAATGTGTTTTTGAAATGTCACAGTTTTATTCACTTGTTTCACTGAAGAATCATTTATACATCTAAATGGTTCCCTGGGGTTGCCATGATTCTATTTAGAACAAATACTTTTTTTTTTACTAAAATCAACTGAAGCACCGTTTAACCTAACATATATCAATGTAAGCATCAAGATCAGTAATCTGTAATATACTTTATTATGTTTTTTTTTTAATTACGGTTCTAGAATAAACTGAAAAGTGAATCAGAGATTTAATCTCTTCCTACTCTGCCGAATCTAATCAGGCTGCTTTATTTTATTTATGTTATATCAAATGTGAACTTGTGAACCCTGTGTTCTATTCCGCTTTCAAAACATGGCTAAATGTGTGTGTGTGTGTGTGTGTGTGTGTGCGTGTGTGTAGGTGGGTGGGTGTGTCTGTATGGGTTGAACACGAGGACAGGGGAAAGCAGGGCAATGATGGGGGTCATCAGTTTGGGAAGGTCAGCAAAGATAGGGATCAATACACATGATCGGGAGTGCCGGCAGCACACTGTCAGTGCATGTGATCCTATAACACAGGAGATGACTTGTACAGGCGGAGGTTCAGGCTCATTGTGCCTGTTGGTACCGGAACTATACCACGCAGAATGTGCTTTTTACATTTACTGTAACAGCCAATTAAATCCCTGACAATTATTATGATGATGAAACACTTTAGGCCGGGACACTGCCTTACTTTACTGCCTCAGTCCATATGCTTCTTTCACTTCAGATGCGTTTCTGTATATCTCAGCTCGTCCAGTTCTGCAAGTTTACAGCTGTCCATAAGGGGGTGCTCCCAGCATTATTTGGATTCACTTCAAAATTAATAAAATCAGTCGACTATGTATTGGTATTAGCTCATTTTCAGCCAATATATGCGATCAACCAATATTTCTATAATTTATCAGTGGCAGATAATCAGATCATATTAGAAAGTTAGGATTACAGCAGCTCTGTGTGCGGCTCATTATGGAAGCTCCTAGGTCACAGGAAGCTGCAGTTCATTGTTTAACCCCTAGTTGGAGCTACAGAGCTGGTGCACAGCTTTAGACATTCATTAACAAACAGTGTTTTACTCTTTAGTTTGTGCGCAGGCTAGGCTTGTCTTTTTTTTTGCCATTTTTGTAGAATGTGTATGACTCATCTCATTGAGGAAAGATAATAAAAAACATTTTTTTGTATTCATTGTGGATTTTGGACTATTTTTAACTCTTACAATTTATCAATAATATATAATACATACTTAAAAGGTTAGTATTATTATATTAGTACACAATTGCAATGTGGCCCTGTTATCCCATAGCTGCTTTAGTGACCATCACTTAGCATCTGTCTGGACGTGAAAATAGGCAGGAAGCCTCAGAAACACTTATTAAATTACACAGCACCTCCACACGTGTTGGTTACACAATTATATATTTTTTATGAACCTGTCCCTTTAATATCCTTACATCAGCAGTGCAGTGTTCCAGCTGAGACTGTCCACGTGCTGGCCTGTCCTTTCTCTGCACGGATCATTAATTAGTCCTCTAGCATGTGATTATATGCTGCCTGTTACATCCAGACTCGGATCCGTTCAATATCAGAACAGTGCAACACACACATATACCCACTGATTACGTTTAAGATAGATAGTCATACCAATAGATGTGTGTTTAAAAAATTGTCTCATATGTAGTATTTGCACTGCATTGAAGATCCAGTATGTAGCTGTATCAGACACACTCCAGTGCGCTCTTTTATTGCGGGACAATATTATAAACCTCACCATCTCCTGCTGATGTTTAGATGTTTGTGTAGCTAGATAAATATTTAGTCCATATCAGTTTACATTTGGAATCATTTTTTGTTCCTGGTACCGTATTTTACGGACTGTAAGGCACACTGTCAATGAACATCTATGTTCTCTTCTATTTTAATACATAAGGCACACCAGATTATAAGTCACATTTTAAGTGACACTAGTAGAGCACAAGGGTGTTGCCATGTTTCCCTTTTAATTTAAGCAAACAGTCAAACAGGCGCTGGATTTGTGCTGGATGGTATGGCCAAAAATGCATGTATTTTTCAAGATTCTAACAGTTTCCTGGGATATTACAGTATTTTTATTTTTTTTTTTGCACTTTTTTGGACTTTAATATAGGTTTGTGAGGTACTGTACTGTACAAATAAAATAAAACACTAAGGCTTAAATTAAGGCTTTACTTTGTCCCACAAAATTAACCAAATTTGAAGAAAAGACTTAATTATCTTAAAAATAGCTAAAGAATGTAAACAATACACCTTATCAATAGATATGCTAACAAATTTAACACGGCTTCCTTTACAAAATTAAATATTTTAATAAATAGTTCCATAAACACTCAAAACAAACCTAAAATATTCAATATTTCGCAATACCTCTACAGCACAAGTTAGATACAAGTTTAAAATAAATTTACTATATGTTATTCCTGAAGCCATTATAGGCATTACACTATTTAAATCATTCCCCCTTTCTCCAGTTAACAAATACATTTAAATCATCCTTCAAGCTACAGTATTAATAGTATTAAAAAGGCTGTAGTTACTGCTTTATTTTACTGGAATAAAAACACTCATACAGTAGAAACAGCAGCAGGAGGTGTTCTGATTTCTCTGCAGGACAGAGCTAGATCAGCGTTTGTCTCTCTTCTTTGACAGTGCTGTTCTACACGGTGCTCCGCAGCGCCTCTAGCGGTATGGCGGTACAAGAGAAACGTTAAATAAACGAATGAACCGGTGTACTGCCCAGCACTATGCTGGATGTTAATCTACACAGATTTCTCTTCTGAAAATTATTGCTCCTGAAATTAGCAGCAGCATTAGCTGCAGTTACCAGAGTTTAGCACTAGTAAATGCCACCCGACAGCATTACACTTAGGAACCCTGAGTGTTCGGGTAAGCTAGGGCATTATCAGCTAGCAGTTTATCCCATGTAGCTTGTTTTAAGGTTGTAAACACGCAGACTACAGTCTGATAATACTCACCTCTGAACGGCAACAGTAACTGCAGTTAGCAGCTAATGCTAATACTGCTTCAGCCTGATGATTTTTGGTAAAATTAAAGGATTTTTTGTTGTTCGCCTTATAGTACAAACAATACTGCAATCCTTATCTTTCTTCTGAAAGGCATTATAATCTGACACGTACTTCTAAGTTCAACTATATTTTTTGATAGTGAGTGTAATATATACAAACACATGCACTCTCTCTGTGTGGTCTAGCCTGCCTCTGCCTGGGCAGTGCCCAGCTCTAATTAAAGTTATAATGGGCCATGTGAATCCACAGGTTGCATGCAGAGAGAGAGGGCTGGTAATTATATCATTAATCCAATAGCACCAGAGGCAGTCTCACTGACGCACAGTCTGATGGATTGATTTATAGAGGAGATATGAAGCCGAGTGCTGACCCTGATCAGACCAGGTCACTGCAGTTCAGCTGCGGCTCATATTAGTGCAGCCGGACATGTCAATTATCATCCAGAGCTGTAGAAGTTTGAGAGAGAGAGAGAGAGAGAGAGGGGCTCACTGGCCTGAACCCCTAAACTCACACATGTATATGTGTGGCTGGGGAGGAGGACTGGATTTGAAGTAAACGAACCGTGTGAGAATACTGCCTGATGAGGGCACCCTTACTTCACTTCCCAAACAGTGCATCTTGTTTTAATGTAGACTTCAACACCGACCAAACATAATCAAATATACAGTTCACACTTGGCATGGGTTTGATGTGAAACAGTTAGAATTGTTTACAGTGCAGGTAGTCACCCAGATGTCTGGACCTCTCAAAAACCCCTCGCAGAAGGGGTTTATACCAAATAGGTATACTGCCTAATTCTCTACACACTATTTTATAAGATTTTGGGTCTAAGACAAATAATTCAAATGGTGAAGGGATACATGCTTATTATGGGTGTTTAGGACTAATATCTCCTATTCTAGTGTATAGGAGTGTTTATTGAGGGTGTTTATAGACTAATATTTAATTTTAAAGAGTATAGGAGTGTTTATTGAGGGTGTTTATGGACTAATATTTCATTTTAAAGAGTATAAGAGTGTTTATCGATGGTATCTATGGACTAATATCTCCTATTGTAGTGTATATGAGTGTTTATTGAGGGTGTTTATGTGTTAATATCTCATATTCTAGTGTACAGGAGTGTTTATTGATGGCATTTATGGACTAATATCTCATTATATAGTATATAGGAGTGTTTATTAATGACGTTTTTCTAGGATATAAAAGGGGCGGCGCGGTGGCGTGGCGGGTAGCACCTCCGCCTCACAGCAAGACGGCCTGGGTTCGATTCCCGGCTGGGGCGACCCGGGTCCCTCTGTGTGGAGTTTGCACGTTCTCCCCGTGTCTGCGTGGGTTTCCTCCGGGTTCTCCGGTTTCCTCCCACAGTCCAAAGACGGCACGTTCAGGCTAATTGGAACTTGATTGAAATTGCCCCTTAGGTGTGAGTGTGTGAGTGTGTGAGTGAATGTGTCTGTGTGTTTGTCTGTGTCTGTCTGCCTTGCGATGGCTTAGATCGTAGAACCTTGTGATTAGACAGTACCTTTCCTGCCGCGAGATAGCCGACGAGCTGATGTGGCGTTAAACTCGACTGCCCTGCCCAACCCAACCCAACCTAGGGTATAAAAGTGTTTTCTGATGTTGTTTAAGCACTAATACTAATACTCCTAATACTATGAGTGTTTTTGATGGCGTTTTTGTATTAGTATCTCCTATTCTAGTGTGTAAGAGTGTTTATTGAGGGTGTTTATGGACTAATATCTCTTATTTCTAGTGTATAGAACTGTTTATTGATGTTGTTTATGAACTAAAATCTCTTATTGTAGTGTACAGCAGTGTTTACTGGGGTATGTATGGACTAATATCTCTTATTGTAGTGTACAGCAGTGTTTATTGGGGTATGTATGGAATAATATCTTAAATTCTAGTATACAGGAGTGTTTATTTAGGGGTTTATGGACTGCTTTTTCTTATTGTGGTGTATAGGAGTGTTTATTGATGCTGTTTATGGACTAATATGTCCTATTCTAGTGTATAGGAGTGTTTATTGAGGTTGTTTATAGAACAATATCTCCTATTCTAGTGTAGAGGAGTGTTTATTGAGGTTGTTTATAGAAAAATATCTCCTATTCTAGTGTAGAGGAGTGTTTATTGAGGATGTTCATGTACTAATATCCCTTATTCTAATGTATAGGAGAATTTATAGGGGTTATTTATTGAATAATATCTTCTATTGTAATGTATAAGAGTGTTTATTGATGTTGTTTATGGACTAATATCTTCTATTTTAGTATAGAGTTTTACTGATGGGGTTTAAGGACTATTACCTTTTGTTTCCTCTCTCTAGGCTGCTGATCCAGGCAGGCATTGACATCAACAGACAGACGAAGGCCGGTACTGCCCTTCATGAGGCAGCACTGTGTGGAAAAACGGACGTGGTTCGCCTCCTGCTGGACGTGAGTATATCTGCATCTGAAGAGAAAATGAGAGCGTGGATGTGCAGATAAATGTGAAAACCTGCAAAACTAGCATTCATTTCCCACAAAAAGTAGCTTTTATTAGAAACGTGTCTTTGGTCTTGTTTCTGGGTTGATCTGAAGCTCTCAGATAGGCCAAAAACAGTGTGTAATGTTTGACACAGGGAGTCGTACTGCCTTCATCTGTCACACCCACTCAGAGAGATCAGATCTGACTGAGAGCAGCAGCCTGAACATCAAACGAAGCTGGAGACATAAACTCTCTCAGCAGCAGTTTTAAAGCCTGCCTGTTCAGCAGCTTTACTGCTTCAGAACAAACATTTACTCTGAGTGTTTTCTGGAACCATAGCAATGCCTTGTATGCAGGATCATTCTAAAACACAAAATAATAAATGTGTTTGTGAAGCCTGTATAGTGATCATATACCTGGTTTCAAGTGTGCAAAACTGGAAACTGAATATTCTTTTCCTTTTGAAATGAATGTAGTGTAGTTAATATCATTGCTGTCCAATGAAAAACAAGGATCTCCATTTTTGTCAATTTTTAGTTTTATTACATATTTAAACACAAAAATGAGCCCTTACGCTCAGACTTGTTTTAATGATGAATGGACCAAAGAAAAAAAACTCAAATAATAAATAAATAATAATAAAACTGAAATAAACCCTTTTTACATTGACTTCCATTAAAAGTGGTGAGGGTTTTATCTCTCTCCTATAAAGCTTCAGTTCTGTAGAGTTTTTTATTAGACAGCATTGATATATAGAAAACAACACTCATACAAAAAAAAAAGAGTTGATAGACATTAAACTGTGAGCAAAGAGTATATAATATTTAAATCAACATTTTAACTATAGTGGAATGCTTTTTGGTTCTTGATAGAACCATCTACCAGACAAAGAACAATTTACCAATCCAATCGGAAGAAGTACATTTGTATTAAAAAAATAGAATATTATTGAAAAATGATTTTATTCCAATAATTCAGTTCAAAATGTGAAACTCATGTAATATATAGATGTATTAAACACAGAGTGATCTATTTTAAGTGTTTATTTGTTTTATTGATTATTATGGCTTGCAGCCAATGAGAACCCAAAAATCAGTGTTTTAGAAAAAGTCCAATTAGTACTTTTGGCAGTGTGGGCAGTGTGCCAAGTCCTGCTGGAAAATGAAATCTGCATCTTTATAAAACTTGTCAACAGAGGGGAACATGCTATAAATGTCCTGGTAGATGCAGCGTTGAAATTGAACTTGATAAAACACAGTGGATCAACACCAGCAGATGACAGACATCACTGATTGTGGAAACTTCACACTAGACCTCGAGCAGTTTAGACTGTGTGTCTCCACTCTTCCTCCAGACTCTGCTCCCTTGATTTGCAGATAAAATGTAAAATTTACTGATGTTTCCAGCAGGACTTGGCACACTGCCCACACTACCAAAAGTCCCATTTGGTCTTATATAATATTCTCATTTTCTGACATACTGACTTTTGGGTTTGTCATAATCCATCATAATCATCATAGTTGCCCCTTAAAATGTATTTAGTTTTTGCGTTTTTGTCATACTGACATTTTTTAGATTATCAAACAAACTTTAATATCAGACATGTGTGATGGTCCGGGGCTGCTTTGCTGCTTCAGGGTCTGGAAAACTTACTGTAATAGATGGAACCATGAATTCTGCTCTCTACTAGAAAAACCTGAAGCAGAATGTCCATCGATTTGTTTGTGACCCTAAGCTCAGGTGTACTTGGGTTCTGCAGCAGGACAATGACCAAAAGCAAACAAACCAATCCACCTCTGAATGGCTAAAAAAGGAAGCTTTTAGAGTGGCCTAGTCTAGGTCTAATCCTAAACAGGACGTTTATGCCCAAAAACCTTCCAAAGTGGCTGAATTAAAACAAATCGACAAAAAAGGGTGGAGCAAAATTTCTCCACAATACAGAGCTCCGTTATACATATATGAGTGTAAGGGATAATAAGAGGATGGTATAGAAGTAAATTGTGTCTGTTGTTTGTTTATAAACTCACTGTAAGAGGAGCTCAGGAGAGGGAATGGAATAATGTAATTAGTTTTAGTTTCATTTCTTAACCTTTGTCCTCCTGCCATTCTGCAGAGTGGCATTAATGCAACAGTGAGGAACACCTACAGTCAGACAGCTCTGGACATCGTTTACCAGTTCACCGCCACACAGGCCAGCAAAGAGATCAAACAGATGCTGAGAGGTAATCAGAGAGAGTGTGTTTACCGCCCGTTTCCTACTAACTTTCTACCAGATGAAACGGAATATTACATACAGGTACTGACATATATATAATGTGTGTGTGTGTGTGTGTGTGTGTGTGTGTGTGTGTGCAGATGCGTCGGCAGCCCTGCAGGTCAGGGCTCTGAAGGATTACTGCAACAACTACGACCTGACCAGCCTCAACATTAAGGCAGGAGACGTTATTACAGTAAGAGAGTGAACTCACCACACACACTGTCCTTACACACACTCTATACACACACTGTCCTTACACACACTGTCCTTACACACACTGTCCTTACACACACTCTATACACACACTGTCCTTACACACACTGTCCTTGCACACACTGTCCTTACACACACTCTATACACACACTCTATACACACACTCTATACACACACTGCCCTTACAGCAACACACACTCCATACAGCAACACACTGCCCTTACAGCAACACACACTCCATACAGCAACACACTGCCCTTACAGCAGCACACTGCCCTTACAGCAACACACACTCCATACAGCAACACACACTCCATACAGCAACACACACTCCATACAGCAACACACTGCCCTTACACACACTCTATACACACACTCTATACACACACTCTATACACACACTGCCCTTACACACACTCTATACACACACTCTATACAGCAACACACACTCCATACAGCAACGCACTGCCCTTACAGCAACACACACTCAATACAGCAACACACTGCCCTTACAGCAACACACACTCCATACAGCAACACACTGCCCTTACAGCAACACACACTCCATACAGCAACACACTGCCCTTACAGCAGCACACTGCCCTTACAGCAACACACTGCCCTTACAGCAACACACTGCCCTTACAGCAACACACTGCCCTTACAGCAACACACACTCCATACAGCAACACACTGCCCTTACAGCTACACACACTCCATACAGCAACACACACTCCATACAGCAACACACACTCCATACAGCAACACACACTCCTTACAGCAACACACTGCCCTTACAGCAACACACTGTCCTTACAGCAACACACACTCCATACAGCAACACACACTCCATACAGCAACACACTGCCCTTACAGCAACACACACTCCATACAGCAACACACTGCCCTTACAGCAACACACACTCCATACAGCAACACACACTCCATACAGCAGCACACTGCCCTTACAGCAGCACACACTCCATATAGCAACACACACTCCATACAGCAACACACACTCCATACAGCAACACACACTCCATACAGCAACACACACTCCATATAGCAACACACACTCCATACAGCAACACACACTCCATACAGCAACACACTGCCCTTACAGCAACACACTGTCCTTACAGCAACACACTGTCCTTACAGCAACACACACTCCATATAGCAACACACACTCCATACAGCAACACACACTCCATACAGCAACACACTGCCCTTACAGCAACACACACTCCATATAGCAACACACACTCCATACAGCAACACACACTCCATACAGCAACACACTGCCCTTACAGCAACACACTGCCCTTACAGCAACACACACTCCATACAGCAACACACACTCCATACAGCAACACACTGTCCTTACAGCAACACACACTCCATACAGCAACACACTGCCCTTACAGCAGCACACTGCCCTTACAGCAGCACACTGCCCTTACAGCAACACACACTCCATACAGCAACACACACTCCATACAGCAACACACACTCCATACAGCAACACACACTCCATACAGCAACACACTGTCCTTACAGCAACACACACTCCATACAGCAACACACTCCATACAGCAACACACACTCCATACAGCAACACACTGCCCTTACAGCAACACACTGTCCTTACAGCAACACACACTCCATACAGCAACACACACTCCATACAGCAACACACTGCCCTTACAGCTACACACACTCCATACAGCAACACACTGCCCTTACAGCAACACACACTCCATACAGCAACACACTGCCCTTACAGCAACACACACTCCATACAGCAACACACTGCCCTTACAGCAGCACACTGCCCTTACAGCAACACACTGTCCTTACAGCAACACACACTCCATACAGCAACGCACACTCCATACAGCAACACACACTCCATACAGCAACACACACTCCATACAGCAACACACACTCCATACAGCAACACACACTCCATACAGCAACACACACTCCATACAGCAACACACTGCCCTTACAGCAACACACTGTCCTTACAGCAACACACACTCCATACAGCAACACACTGCCCTTACAGCAGCACACTGCCCTTACAGCAACACACACTCCATACAGCAACACACACTCCATACAGCAACGCACTGCCCTTACAGCAACACACACTCCATACAGCAACACACTGCCCTTACAGCAACACACACTCCATACAGCAACACACACTCCATACAGCAACACACTGCCCTTACAGCAGCACACTGCCCTTACAGCAACACACTGTCCTTACAGCAACACACACTCCATACAGCAACACACTGCCCTTACAGCAACACACTGTCCTTACAGCAACACACACTCCATACAGCAACACACTGCCCTTACAGCAACACACTGTCCTTACAGCAACACACACTCCATACAGCAACACACTGCCCTTACAGCTACACACACTCCATACAGCAACACACTGCCCTTACACTCACTCTATACACACTCCATACAGCAACACACTGCCCTTACAGCAACACACTGTCCTTACAGCAACACACACTCCATACAGCAACACACTGCCCTTACAGCAACACACTGTCCTTACAGCAACACACACTCCATACAGCAACACACTGCCCTTACAGCTACACACACTCCATACAGCAACACACTGCCCTTACACTCACTCTATACACACTCCATACAGCAACACACTGCCCTTACAGCTACACACACTCCATACAGCAACACACTGCCCTTACAGCAACACACACTCCATACAGCAACACACTGCCCTTACAGCAACACACACTCCATACAGCAACACACACTCCATACAGCAACACACTGCCCTTACAGCAACACACACTCCATACAGCAGCACACTGCCCTTACAGCAGCACACTCCATACAGCAACACACTGCCCTTACACTCACTCTATACACACTCCATACAGCAACACACTGCCCTTACAGCAACACACACTCCATACAGCAACACACACTCCATACAGCAACACACACTCCATACAGCAACACACACTCCATACAGCAACACACACTCCATACAGCAACACACACTCCATACAGCAACACACTGCCCTTACAGCAACACACTGTCCTTACAGCAACACACTGTCCTTACAGCAACACACACTCCATACAGCAACACACACTCCATACAGCAACACACACTCCATACAGCAACACACTGCCCTTACAGCTACACACACTCCATACAGCAACACACTGCCCTTACAGCAACACACTGCCCTTACAGCTACACACACTCCATACAGCAACACACTGCCCTTACAGCAACACACTGCCCTTACACTCACTCTATACACACTCCATACAGCAACACACTGCCCTTACAGCAACACACACTCCATACAGCAACACACTGCCCTTACAGCAGCACACTGCCCTTACAGCAACACACACTCCATACAGCAACACACACTCCATACAGCAACACACTGCCCTTACAGCAGCACACTGCCCTTACAGCAACACACACTCCATACAGCAACACACACTCCATACAGCAACGCACTGCCCTTACAGCAACACACACTCCATACAGCAACACACTGCCCTTACAGCAACACACACTCCATACAGCAACACACACTCCATACAGCAACACACTGCCCTTACAGCTACACACACTCCATACAGCAACACACTGCCCTTACAGCAACACACTGCCCTTACAGCTACACACACTCCATACAGCAACACACTGCCCTTACAGCAACACACTGCCCTTACAGCAACACACTGCCCTTACACTCACTCTATACACACTCCATACAGCAACACACTGCCCTTACAGCAACACACACTCCATACAGCAACACACTGCCCTTACAGCAACACACACTCCATACAGCAACACACTGCCCTTACAGCAGCACACTGCCCTTACAGCAACACACACTCCATACAGCAACACACACTCCATACAGCAACACACTGCCCTTACAGCAACACACTGCCCTTACAGCAACACACACTCCATACAGCAACACACTGCCCTTACAGCAACACACACTCCATACAGCAACACACACTCCATACAGCAACGCACTGCCCTTACAGCAACACACACTCCATACAGCAACACACTGCCCTTACAGCAACACACACTCCATACAGCAACACACACTCCATACAGCAACACACTGCCCTTACAGCAGCACACTGCCCTTACAGCAACACACTGTCCTTACAGCAACACACACTCCATACAGCAACACACTGCCCTTACAGCAACACACTGTCCTTACAGCAACACACACTCCATACAGCAACACACTGCCCTTACACTCACTCTATACACACTCCATACAGCAACACACTGCCCTTACAGCTACACACACTCCATACAGCAACACACTGCCCTTACAGCAACACACACTCCATACAGCAACACACTGCCCTTACAGCAACACACACTCCATACAGCAACACACTGCCCTTACAGCAACACACACTCCATACAGCAACACACACTCCATACAGCAACACACTGCCCTTACAGCAACACACACTCCATACAGCAACACACTGCCCTTACAGCAACACACACTCCATACAGCAACACACTGCCCTTACAGCAACACACACTCCATACAGCAACACACTGCCCTTACAGCAACACACACTCCATACAGCAACACACTGCCCTTACAGCAACACACACTCCATACAGCAACACACTGCCCTTACAGCAACACACTGCCCTTACAGCAGCACACTGCCCTTACACTCACTCTATACACACTCCATACAGCAACACACTGCCCTTACAGCAACACACACTCCATACAGCAACACACACTCCATACAGCAACACACACTCCATACAGCAACACACTGCCCTTACAGCAACACACTGCCCTTACAGCAACACACACTCCATACAGCAACACACACTCCATACAGCAACACACACTCCATACAGCAACACACTGCCCATACAGCAACACACTGCCCTTACAGCAACACACTGCCCTTACAGCTACACACACTCCATACAGCAACACACTGCCCTTACAGCAACACACACTCCATACAGCAACACACTGCCCTTACAGCAACACACACTCCATACAGCAACACACACTCCATACAGCAACACACACTCCATACAGCAACACACTGCCCATACAGCAACACACTGCCCTTACAGCAACACACTGCCCTTACAGCAACACACACTCCATACAGCAACACACTGCCCTTACAGCTACACACACTCCATACAGCAACACACTGCCCTTACAGCTACACACACTCCATACAGCAACACACTGCCCTTACAGCAACACACACTCCATACAGCAACACACTGCCCTTACAGCAACACACACTCCATACAGCAACACACTGCCCTTACAGCAACACACACTCCATACAGCAACACACTGCCCTTACAGCAACACACACTCCATACAGCAACACACTGCCCTTACAGCAACACACTGCCCTTACAGCAGCACACTGCCCTTACACTCACTCTATACACACTCCATACAGCAACACACTGCCCTTACAGCAACACACACTCCATACAGCAACACACACTCCATACAGCAACACACACTCCATACAGCAACACACTGCCCATACAGCAACACACTGCCCTTACAGCAACACACTGCCCTTACAGCAACACACACTCCATACAGCAACACACACTCCATACAGCAACACACTGCCCTTACAGCTACACACACTCCATACAGCAACACACTGCCCTTACAGCAACACACACTCCATACAGCAACACACTGCCCTTACAGCAACACACACTCCATACAGCAACACACACTCCATACAGCAACACACACTCCATACAGCAACACACTGCCCTTACAGCAACACACACTCCATACAGCAACACACTGCCCTTACAGCAACACACTGCCCTTACAGCAACACACACTCCATATAGCAACACACACTCCATACAGCAACACACACTCCATACAGCAACACACACTCCATACAGCAACACGCTGCCCTTACACTCACTCTATACACACTCCATACAGCAACACACTGCCCTTACAGCAACACACACTCCATACAGCAACACACACTCCATACAGCAGCACACTGCCCTTACAGCAGCACACTGCCCTTACAGCAACACACACTCCATATAGCAACACACACTCCATACAGCAACACACACTCCATACAGCAACACACACTCCATACAGCAGCACACTGCCCTTACAGCAACACACACTCCATACAGCAACACACACTCCATACAGCAGCACACTGCCCTTACAGCAACACACACTCCATACAGCAACACACACTCCATACAGCAACACACTGCCCTTACAGCAGCACACTGCCCTTACAGCAACACACTGTCCTTACAGCAACACACACTCCATACAGCAACACACTGCCCTTACAGCAGCACACTGCCCTTACAGCTACACACACTCCATACAGCAACACACTGCCCTTACAGCAACACACACTCCATACAGCAACACACTGTCCTTACAGCAGCACACTGCCCTTACAGCAGCACACACTCCATACAGCAACACACACTCCATACAGCAACACACTGCCCTTACAGCAGCACACTGCCCTTACAGCAACACACTGTCCTTACAGCAACACACACTCCATACAGCAACACACTGCCCTTACAGCAGCACACTGCCCTTACAGCAACACACTGCCCTTACAGCAACACACACTCCATACAGCAACACACACTCCATACAGCAACACACTGCCCTTACAGCAGCACACTGCCCTTACAGCAACACACTGTCCTTACAGCAACACACTGTCCTTACAGCAACACACACTCCATACAGCAACACACTGCCCTTACAGCAGCACACTGCCCTTACAGCAGCACACTGCCCTTACAGCTACACACACTCCATACAGCAACACACTGCCCTTACAGCAACACACACTCCATACAGCAACACACTGTCCTTACAGCAACACACACTCCATACAGCAACACACTGTCCTTACAGCAGCACACTGCCCTTACAGCTACACACACTCCATACAGCAACACACTGCCCTTACAGCAACACACACTCCATACAGCAACACACTGTCCTTACAGCAGCACACTGCCCTTACAGCAACACACACTCCATACAGCAACACACACTCCATACAGCAACACACTGCCCTTACAGCAACACACACTCCATACAGCAACACACACTCCATACAGCAACACACACTCCATACAGCAACACACTGCCCATACAGCAACACACTGCCCTTACAGCAACACACTGCCCTTACAGCAACACACTGCCCTTACAGCAACACACACTCCATACAGCAACACACTGCCCTTACAGCTACACACTGCCCTTACAGCAACACACTGCCCATACAGCAACACACTGCCCTTACAGCAACACACACTCCATACAGCAACACACTGCCCTTACAGCTACACACACTCCATACAGCAACACACTGCCCTTACAGCAACACACACTCCATACAGCAACACACTGCCCTTACAGCAACACACTGCCCTTACAGCAGCACACTGCCCTTACAGCAACACACACTCCATACAGCAACACACTGCCCTTACAGCTACACACACTCCATACAGCAACACACTGCCCTTACAGCAACACACTGCCCTTACAGCAACACACTGCCCTTACAGCAACACACTGCCCTTACACTCACTCTATACACACTCCATACAGCAACACACTGCCCTTACAGCTACACACACTCCATACAGCAACACACTGCCCTTACAGCAACACACTGCCCTTACAGCAACACACACTCCATACAGCAACACACTGTCCTTACAGCAGCACACTGTCCTTACAGCAACACACACTCCATACAGCAACACACTGTCCTTACAGCAGCACACTGCCCTTACAGCAACACACACTCCATACAGCAACACACACTCCATACAGCAACACACTGCCCTTACAGCAACACACACTCCATACAGCAACACACACTCCATACAGCAACACACACTCCATACAGCAACACACTGCCCATACAGCAACACACTGCCCTTACAGCAACACACTGCCCTTACAGCAACACACTGCCCTTACAGCAACACACACTCCATACAGCAACACACTGCCCTTACAGCTACACACTGCCCTTACAGCAACACACTGCCCATACAGCAACACACTGCCCTTACAGCAACACACACTCCATACAGCAACACACTGCCCTTACAGCTACACACACTCCATACAGCAACACACTGCCCTTACAGCAACACACACTCCATACAGCAACACACTGCCCTTACAGCAACACACTGCCCTTACAGCAGCACACTGCCCTTACAGCAGCACACTGCCCTTACAGCAACACACACTCCATACAGCAACACACTGCCCTTACAGCTACACACACTCCATACAGCAACACACTGCCCTTACAGCAACACACTGCCCTTACAGCAACACACTGCCCTTACAGCAACACACTGCCCTTACACTCACTCTATACACACTCCATACAGCAACACACTGCCCTTACAGCTACACACACTCCATACAGCAACACACTGCCCTTACAGCAACACACTGCCCTTACAGCAACACACACTCCATACAGCAACACACTTCCCTTACAGCAGCACACTGTCCTTACAGCAACACACTGCCCTTACAGCTACACACACTCCATACAGCAACACCCCCTGATCTATCAATTGATATTAAATACATGAAACACTGAGAGTATGTGCTGATGATGTTTGATACGTGATGGACTAAATACACTCTAAACACTCTGGTATCATGCAGAACTGCAGCTCTTCTGCTCTGCCGGCTCCTCTGTGGGCTCTCTCTGTAGTTAAATGTGGTGAGAAATTCTAGGCCATAATTAATCAGGAGGGCAGGTTCTCCTGGGTAATCACAGCAGTTTGTTTGGTGAGCTCTGATAGTTAATCCACAGAGGGCGCTGTTGCCCGTGTTTTTCTGCAGACGCTGCTGGTAATTTGTTCATAATTAAAGGAGCTTTTTATATTCAGTAAAGCTGAGCGCTGCTCGTCCTGAGTGACTTCAACACTCCTAATCCGCCAGTATTAATTAATTAAACTCGAGAGAGTAGTGCTGAGATTTAGGAAGACCTTAATCAGCCAGTGATCAGGAGAGCAGGGTATTTTTCACTCATTTGTAATATAGTTTTAGTAGTGTTCTATTGTAGTAACAGTTCTCAATAATCTAGGCTTTGTATGTTATGTATACTTTGAATGTTTTGTATAGTATATAACATTATAAATCCATTTATAACGCATTATAAGTACAAGACTTAATTATAAATACATTATGTATCCTGTGTGGTATTTATCATGTGTTTTATAGCACACATAATGCCTTACAGGCCCTGACATTCAAGCTATAGACATATCACTTTATTAATTCAAGGGAAAAGTCACATATCACAGCATTATAAAGACAGCAGTAATAGTGTTATATAAATTTGTATTGAGATATGAATAAGATTAAAGAAAATTTAATACAGTAAACAATCTACACGGCCCTGCAAATAAAAAGGTCGCCACTTGGATTTAACCACACAAATAAGTAAAAGTCTCCCATTGGATTATTAATGCTTGGATGATTATGTTTCAGCTGACAAGTTATTTAACCCTAACTGATGCAGGGAGTAGCTTCTCTTTTGTTTAACAATCATGTGGAAAACTGATTTTGTGGTCCTAAATAAAAAGATGTTAATAAAACTACTAAAATCAGGTTAACTGTTAACTGTCCAACGCATTATTAAAAGTGAAAGAACAGTGGGGGGAAACGTCATCTTCGAGGAAGGAATGTGCTCAGAAAAAGATCTTGAATAACTGGGATTGGCAATCACTTAAACGATTGGTGAAATCAAATGGTAGAAAAACAACACCAGAACTCAGGAGTATGTTTAATAGTGAAAGTAAGAGCATTTCCACACAATATGTGAAGGGACTTCACTGAATCAGGACTAAACAGCTGTGTAGCCTTAGGAACACTACTGATCAGTGAGGCTAACCAGAAAAAAAGGCTTTAATTTGCTGGGGAACATAAAGATTGGACTAAGATTAGAGCAATGAAAGAAGATCTTAGGCAGGTGTGATGAGTCCAGGTTTATCCTGTTCCAGAGTGATGGAGCATCAGGGTAAGAAGAGAGGCAGCTGAAGTGATGCACTCATCATGCCACTGTAAAAGTCTGTGGGGGTGGGGCTATGATCTGGTGTTGCTGTGGTTGGTCAGGTCTAGGTTCAGCAGCAGTATGTGCTGAAAGAATAAGGTCAGCTGACTACCTAAATATACTGAATATATATTTTTTACTGATGGCACGGATGGCACATATTCCAAGATGACAATGGCAGGAATGGCAGGAATATGGCCGTATTAAGAAGAAGTGTCTGTGTTATGTGAACTGTATCAGTATGAAATAGATAGCTGTCTGTATTGACATACAGGTATCAAATACATTTTATAGTCGAGAAGTGTTAGATATGTATACATGCATGGATGATATCATTGTGTCATGTTGGTGCAGCTCCTGCACCTCTTTACTGTAGATCACTCTAATGTATTCATACTATTCATCTGGAGTAATAACTTTTATAATCTTTTTTAGATTCAGACGTCTCTTTTCATTCAACATCACTGTGAGCTATTCTAATATGACGTTGAGAGGCGTCCACCTCCTCGCTGCAGGTGTTTCTGGATTGGCTGATGTGTTTCTTCCTACTTCAGGTGTTGGAGCAGCACTCGGATGGCAGGTGGAAGGGCTGTATCCATGACAACCGCACAGGAAATGACAGAGTGGGCTACTTCCCTTCTAGCATAGTGGAGGTCATCTGCAAAAGGCCAGGTCCAACAGGTAAGAGGGGGGGAGGTGAAAGGTCACAAACACACACACACACACACATATACATACATATACACAGTTTACAATGCAGACAAAAATACACAATATAAAGTACATTGTACATACCTGGGTCATTCTAGAATTGGGCTACATTTCAGATCTCCCACATAAAGCTTTTGTTATTTTTTTAGGACAATTACATTACATTCATTTTCTACTGTTATAAATTATTAATCTATATATTAGACATGCTAGGTGGAGTCTAGTTTGAGGCAAGCACAAAGTTATTAGCAGGTAATGGTGGGAAATGTCAACGTCATTACTGTGATAATTGGTTTAAATGGTTCATTGACAACAGAGCACTGATGAGTCAAATAGACTTATAGATTATTTCTTTGTTGTAGCAATGCTTCTTGGCGAAAAATCTTGTATAAATGGAAATGGAAATGGAAATTCACTTCCCTTTTAAATGTAGCAACATTTGTAAGGAATGTGCATTTGTGGCATAAGCAGCAGAGCTGAGTGTGTGGGCTGCACTCAAAAATTTCTTTGAAAATTGATTTCTTCCATTTACAAACAGCTTATTTTGCTGTTGCTGTTGACACTTGTTTGACAGTTCTGTGCCCTCAGGTGCATGTAAGCATGAGCTCTGCTATGTTCTATTTCCATATATAATGTATTCACAATTCTACAAATGCTATTTATTTATGTTCAGCATCCTCAGACTAAGAAGCTGTTTACAGAATGCTAACAGTGTTAAATCTACACCATGAAAATGTGGCAACACTGAAGATTTTACATTACAGTTTAATTATGTTTAGTTCTGTTTTTGGTCAATTACAATTCTGTATTTGTTATTAAGTCCAGACATTTAACTGGTGCTGATTTAAGGAGCTATAAACACATTATTTATGTGACAACTGGTAAACTACTAAAAATATAACACCTCTGGGCATTCCAGCACATATAAGACCCACAGTGAGGGATTTCTCTTCCACTCCGGCAAAATGTTTAGTGCACAGTGCTGGGAGAGTGTTCTCTTCTGACGGATTAGTGTACACTACACAGATATTGCCGTGGGAACCGCATTCACATGGTCCAGCCTGAGGTCATGTGACTGATGCAGCAGTGTGTTTCCTTCTGTTTCACATTTATCAGCACTTACTGGATTGGGACAAACATAACGTCCTCTATCATCTTGATTCGTTCAATTAAGGAAGTCTTCTTTATCCAGCTTTCATCAAATATCCAAAAAATACAATCATAAATTGTAAATTGTAAGTTGTTGCGGGTTGTCAACAGATGCCCCCTAAAAATGAGCAACAGTTCAGCAGTTTGAGTGATGGTGATGATGATGATGATGATGATGATGATGCAATGAGGCAAACAGCACCTCACCTGGCCACTGGTGTAACTGCAGCACAGATTTGCTCACAGGCTGAGGCCTGGGGAGAGTGGTTGTGCTAAATTTCCAGAAAAAAAGAAGACAATAAAAAAAAACAGAAGAAGAAAAGAGAATAAAGGAGAGGAGAAGAAAGGAGAGAGGGGAAAGGCCTTTGTTTCCCTTTGTTGATTCTTTCTGTCGTGTTTGGCTGTTCTGGTCAGGAGAGGTGGCTTAACTCTCAGCTGTACATGTGTATGTCCCTCCGTGTTCAGTGTGTTTCATGCTTTAAAGAGCCTTCGTCAGCATCTTCATCTTCAGTGCTCTCAGCGTTCACCCCATCCACCTATTCACTGGTTTCACCAAAGTATAGGGCATTCACAAAGCAGTCTGAGGAGATACACAGAGATACACATGCAGTTTCATCAGGATTGCATTGTTTTCTCATCCCAAGGAAATGTGGGGACAGTACTTTTTACATTAACTTGTGTGAATCTAAGATAGTTCATGTTTTATCTGTTCAATCTCATTGTATGTTTGTATATATACAGTGCATATATTCCTGCATTTCAGACCAGCAACACAGTAAAGCATTAACCCATTAGTCATGTTGAAATTTCTTCTCACAACATTTAAAAGACATTTTGGCGCCAATAGCTACCAAAAATGAAGTGTTTCGAGGGTAATTTTGTCCGATTCTTCCTGCAAACTTGTAGTAGTATGAAGGCCATCATTGTTGTCTAGTTTTCCTTTTAAAAAACCCTCATACAATCTCCACTGTGGACAGATCAGGACTGCAGGCAGCCAGTTCATTACTGGTACTCACTTCTTCCACAGCCATGTCTGTAATGTGTGCAATCTGGTTAAAAAACTTGAAATTGGATACTTAAATTTGTGCCAAATTATGATCACCTGTTGACATCTGTTTAAAATCACATCATTATTTAGTATTTTACCATTTCTTTTGAAATGTGTTGCAGGTCTGAAATACAGGAAAGGGTGTAAATTAACAAATGCAATGATGCTGAACAGAAACAAAATGAAATATCTTGAGGTCAATCACTGTAATTCACAACAGAAAGCTTTTGGGGAATAATAAGAATTAAATAATCATTAAACACAAAAAAATCCCAAAACACAAACCTGCTTTTCACAAACATGTTCTACATTCATCTCCTTTTTTTCACTTTAACCTTTGTTCTATTTTATCACTAAGCGCTTTACCATTCCAGCTGTGTTCAAACATATGTGTATGTGTGTAACCTGTGCAGTATATGTAACAGTGTTGGCTAATTTAGTAAGTCTGTGTTGTAGCTAATACAGAGAAACTCACTTTTATAATCCTCTTTTGTCTGCTTTTATGATTTTGCTGTTTTTTAAATTGTGTTGTTGTTGATTTTTTTGATGTTTTCTATTTTTTCCTCCTTGTGTTAATTTTGTTTTCCCCTCTCTTTGCGTGTATTTGTATTTTTTTTTCTGTGCCGGTGCTGCTGGTGGTCATGTTCCTGTATCTAGGTTCTTGGAGTACAGTCGTTAGTACCCAACAGTATCAAACCATCCCGCTGTGTGTGAGCGGGTGTGTGTCCCCCGGTGCAGCCGTGCTGAATGGGGAATCGTATCATGAGATTCATATCCTGCCGCCTCCACCCACGCCACATGCCCATCAGCCACTTTTCACTTCCTTTGGCTATAGCAGGTCGCAAAGCACCTCAGCCGAGCCGCTCAGCCAACAAGGTACACGCCCACGACTCCACTGACACTATTATTATTATTATTATTATTATTATTATTATTATTTTATTTATTATTTCATTCCCAAAACTTTAGGAAATGCTAAAAAAATTAACTTGCTATGTTTTACCTGGATGGTCTGACATTAAGAAATGCTTTAGAATAAACCAAAAATGTTTCCTCAATTTTACCCCAACTATAGTCACTATAGACATGTTTTATATAGATTTTTTTTAGCACTGGAGCTTAAAGACTAATGTAGCTAAACAATAATGGCTTTTAATACCCCACCATTGCCAGAGTATAGCCAGGACAGAAGTATTGGGACAACTCATAATTGAACTTTTTTTAAGAGATTTAAAGGGGTTTAACTTGTTTTGTGGAAGTGAGTGTTTCTACTGTCCAGGGAAGTATTCAGTGACAGGAGCATTTCAGGGACCACATTAACTGTATGTGCATTTGCACGTCT
The DNA here is from genome assembly GCF_023375975.1 of Astyanax mexicanus. Classification (NCBI taxonomy): domain Eukaryota; kingdom Metazoa; phylum Chordata; class Actinopteri; order Characiformes; family Acestrorhamphidae; genus Astyanax; species Astyanax mexicanus. The sequence goes on along the minus strand of NC_064426.1, from coordinate 13,786,307 downwards.
TTGTCAGCAATGGGTGCTGGAGTTGGTGATTATGTTTGTTTTCATCCCAGTGGCAATAAATGAATCAAATGCAGCAGTAAAAAGAAAAGTAATAGATTTCCGTCGATACCACAGGTCGGTAAAAACCTTGTCCAATCGTTTCACCTAAAATGATCGGCACATTAATAAAAATCATGCATTCATCAGATAGGGTCTTTACAAACATTTGGACACAAAGCGTAACCCACTGCATGTTTCAATTAGTGAGAAACTCCGAAATATAACAGTGAGCTGTAGAATGACAGAAACCACAGAAGAGTCATGTCTGCTAGAGATGACTGACCATCTTTACACAGTTTCAGAGTCTTCAGTTGCATGACTATATTTGGGAATACATTTTAAATATACTGTAAATTAAAATTTTGGTTAATTGAATTCTAGCATTTCCTTGGGTTTTTTGAATGATTTTGGATTTGTATGATTTTTTTATTGATTTTACTTTTGGCCAGGCAGGTTACCAGCAGGTCGAGCGGGCGTTTCTGTGTGTGTTGTTTGAGCAGCCATGTTGTTTCTGCTCTTCCCGTAGACCTTAGACCTCTCGTGCTCCTCTCCTGCTGTCTCTGTACTAATGTGGAGTTCTGTCACACTCAGAAAAAGAACAGCATGGCCTCCTCTCTCCTTTTCCTCCGTCTGTCCCTCTGTCCAGTTTCCTGCATTATTCCTTTCCATCTGACCCTCCTCTGATTAACCCCAATCTGAGAACGGACTCTTAGCGGAGAAGGCTTTTGATTGGGCGTGCAGGATACGTCTCGTTGCAGTGTGGCGAACAGTAGATCCCGTGATCTCTTGAAGAGCGTCGGTGTGATCTTTATGGAACTTGTGCTATTATTACTACTTTTGAACTAGAGAAATATTACAAACTCTGATTTCTCAGGTAAGATACCTCACCTGTGCATTTACACAGAGTACCTATTCCTTCCTCTGATGCTGTGCTGTGAAAGAATTTCTCAGCTTCTATAACCCTGGTGACCCCTAATGAACTTTGCTCTTGTGATGCACTGCAATTCCTCTCGTTTTTAACCTGTTCACATATATAATAATATATTGCTGTATATATTATATATGTCCTTATCTCTGTGTATGTGTGCCTCAAGGCATTTTTATATGTATATACACTAATATACATGTTTTAGTGCTATATTTATGTACTAATGTATATAAATGTTCACATATATTTGTGTTAAGATGTAATATATTTGCATGTGTGAACTGTGTGAGGTGCGAAGATGATTGAGTGTGTGTGTGTGAGTGTGGGTGCGTGGATCTAAGAAACAGAAATAGCATAGACAGAATAAACATGGTAACAGGCGGTTTGTTTAGGGGCTGAGTTAGGGCTGAGGACAGAAACACACCCCATGCAATTCCGAAAACAATAAATCTACTTCTTTGCATTCAAACTTTTCATTTCAAAGGGACTTTTAAAGCTGTAATACATGCATTGCAGCAAGGGGGCACTATAGGAGCCATGCATAAGTTGGACAAAATGTCAAATACTGTGCTCCTAATCACTGTTGCCAAAATTGGAAAAGCATGAGCACTAATTTAGAAAGCAGAATTCATAATTTTAGTAAACTATTTAAATGAACCACTTTACACAATTCTGTTTAATGCAGTCATCATATTCACCAGCATACAACACAGTGTATCGTGGGTATTTCTTGACCAGTTGGATGCTTAGTGTATGCAGCGTGCTTTAAAATGTTCTATATTTCTGCATAAACATGACCTAAAACATCAACAGAAGTCATAAAAATACATAAATAGAACTCAGTTAAATAAATGAGACAAATATATTACACTTGGGTTATTTATGTATTGAAAAAAATGGTCCAATATTACATGCAAATCTTTGCTGACCCCATCAATGAAGGCAAGCTGTCCTGACCCAGATGCAGCAAAACAGGGCTAAACCATGATAGTACCACCAACATGTTTCACAGATGGGATAAAGTTCTTATGTTGGAATGCAGTGTTTTCCTTTCTCCAAACATAACGCTCTCACCTTACACTTGATCTCTGTTGGTCAACCACACCTGGGGAGGACAACAATGGTCTTTAATGTCCTTTTTTGTACACACTCTGTTTGTTTGTGGAATAGTGGAGTCCAAACTCTTTAAAGATGGTTTCAAGACTCTTTTTCGAAGGTCCTCAGAAATCTCCTTTGTTCTTGACATGATGCAGGATTCCAGCAACATGAGTTGTGAAGAGCAAACTTAATAAACCTAGTAGATCCATGTTCTTTAAATAAAATAGGTTCTGCCAACTCACACCTGATTGTCACCCCACTGAGTGAAAACACCTGACTCTAATTTTACCTTCAAACTAACTGCTAATCCTAGATGTTCAACTACTTTCCCACTTACAAATATGTAATATGGGATAATTTTCCCCAATAAATGAAAAAACAAGTCTTATATTTTTGTCTCATTATTTTAACTGGCTTCTCTTTAACTGCTTTTAGGATTTGTGTGGAAATCTGATGATGTTTTAGCTCATATTTATGAGAAATATAGAACATTCTAAAGGGTTCACAATTTTTCAAGCATCACTGTATACTACTATATACCTGGAGTGTACCTCTAAGGTCATTTCACCTTATCCCTCCATCACAACAGGAATCGGGACAACCTAAACGTAGGTGTGAACATGCAAATAGGACAGGGCATGGCGGGGTCCTGTTGTAGTAGAGGCTCTGCTTTTTCACTTTGGAGCAGTTCAGTGAACACAGTACCCAAATTCTGTAGGTTTTCATTTTTCACCTGTGAAAGTAAAACACTGTTGAAATAATTGGTCGTGTTTATACTCAGATGCCCCCGTCAGTACTGAAGCTTAAAAACAGTATAGCTACACAAGGCGATGTAGAGTGTGCACATCAGGCGCTGGCGTGAGTTTGGGGAATGTTTCTGGCCTAATTCAGGAATGGAGGTATCCTTCACTAACTGACCGTACCTCAGACATCCTCCTGACCACCGGAGGGCAGTGCAGGCTGGAGCGGGGCGGCGGGCGTTAACGCTGCTTTCTTTGTTGAAGGTGCCCGCGGTTCAGAGTCCAGCCCTCACGGCTCCCCGACTCCCTCTGGCGGGCCACAGGGGTGCAGCAATGAGGAGATCTGGGTCCTGCGCAAGCCTGTGGCAGGTAACAGCAGGGCCTAACCCCCCCCTCCTGTAGGGATGCTCCAATCAGGCGTCTTCTCTCTGATACCAATCAACAGTGCCATGTCATCAGAATCAGCTGATATCAAAATTCTTTTTTTGTTGGCTTCTTAATATCAAGTTCCATGTTAAACAGAACAAAAATGTGTAATACAGAAAAAAATAATAATATAAGACACTGTATGAAGTGGTGAACAATAAATCATCTTGCTGCTTCTTTAATTACTGTGTATCTGTGAAATAATTCATATAAGACAGTGCTCTACTGAGTGTCATCCCTCTGAAAACCAAACCATGTCCACACATCTTCTTTAAAATACTGATTTTTTTTTCCCAAAAAAACATCAGTGTGCCTTTTAACCGGGGGCAAATTTTACCAGTCAGGTTGTAAGGAGCAGGAAGTACAGGGATATACAGGAGTTTCAGTTTTAGTTTAAGGGCTAGCTCTTTTGTCATTCAAAAGTTAGTATTATCATCCTGTAGCCCGCTGCTAACTGCGTTAAATGCTAGCTCCTTCACCAAAGTGAGAATAGCCTGTTCAGACTGTAGCCTGTTTACTTTCCATTAAAACAAGCTATGTGTGACGATCCGCTAGCTAACATCACTGTGGCTTACCAGAACACTCAGGGTTCCTCAGTGTATCGCTATCGGCGGCATTAGCCACTAACCGCAGCTAGCCTTAGTGTTAATCTGGAAATCTAAGCTTACTCACCAAATAAGCAGTTTCCAGTGATTGTTTGACTGTAAAAGAAAATATATTTTTTAAGAATTATAGTTTTGTTTACTTAGCTGAGATCTTCAGGTTTCGCCACCCAGCAGTGAGACCTGCTGAAATAGAAGGAAAACATAGCGATGCCTTATAATCCAGTGTGCCTTATGTATGAAATAGACCAGAAAATACAATGTACTAATACTAATAGTGGTATTTACATTATATTGCCCAGCCCTACTTCAAAAAGTTAGATATTAAAACACAACTAAGGACAGTTTTTGTAAATTGGGAATTTTGTGAATTGTAAACCATGATCTGTATGAGGTAAACATTTAATATTGATCATATTTATAGCTGTAACTATTGATTATTTTTTTATAATCCATTACTCTGTAGTTTCGGAACACACAGCCTACCATTATTAAAAATATATTAGTGTTTATATAAAGAATTAAAACACAGCAACAGTGTATGTAATGTGAATATAGAGTTGGCTGTGATTCTCAAACCCTTCCACGCAACGTTAGGAGTCAATAAAGAAGGATTTTATTGTTAAAAAATGTTTGGATTGATTTTGTTTAGTAATTTCCGCTGCAAGGTGGAACGAAAGACTGTGTAAGATATAAATGTACTAAACATGAAACACTACTTGCAGGCACTAGTAAAACTGAGTGAGAGAAAAAAAATAGAACTTGTCTCTATTGTGGCTTTTCTACGGCTTGTTTTTGGAGGTTGAGCTGCCACATGTAGGGTGGAAGGGAAAACTCTAAGGCTATATATATTTCCTGATAATGAGACTTGTCTTGTTTAACTACTCTAGCAGGCTTTTGGAACATTAAGTGAAGGTATATAGTTAAGTATAATTATTAAAAATACATTGCAGTTAATAATCTGCTAAAATTTGATGATTATTATCAGAACCAAATAATTGTAAAATCACAGAATTACACCCATAATGAAAATCAGCCGATTTTGATTGGCAGCCGCTTGATCGAAGCCTCCCTACATCCCTCCTCTCCTCCTTTCTCCTTTCTCTCATCCCTCGCTCGCCCTGGTCTGTCCTGCCCCTCTCCAGGCCACTGTTCTCTGCCTGACCTCAGATGCTCCTCGGCTGCAGACACCCAGCCTCATCCACGGTGTTAGAGGAACATCCACTGAGACAGCACTGCAGTGTCCTCCACACACACACACACACACACACTCATAGGCTTGCGGATGTGTGTGTGAGGATCACTGCTGATTCAGAGAGTGCTCTCAGTGGTTCAGTTCGCCCTGCGTGTGTGTGTTGTGTGCCATAAAATTTAAGTCCATTAGACGATGTCAGTCTGTCTCTGTCTCTGGTCAGTCTGGTGGTCTTCATGATGTTCCTTTTACACTCCTGTCATTAAAGTGATAGTTTGGCAAAAAAACATTAATTCTTATTTCTCCCTTTTCACCAGGTTTTACACTAACGTTATGAGGCTACAGTAGCTAACAGGTATTGAACTGGAGTCCAGGACTATGACAAGTCAAGACAAAATGAGATCAAGGCCTAGTCCCAGAAAAGAAGAAGATAAAAAGCTTCAATACATTGAATAGGTAGAAATACAGATGAGTTCAAAACAAAGCAGAATACACATACTGATAAGTCAAAGATGAGTATGAGTGCAAGTACCATTCAGTCCAGTGCATTATGAGCAGAGATAGTATTGACACCAAGGCATCACAAGTACAGACACCGTATACACTGTATTGCCAGAAGTACTCTCACTTGCCCATTCAAATCAGTAAATTTAATTATGACCATAGACACAGATGTATAAAACCAAGCATGTAGGCATGCAGATTCTACAAACAATAGTGAAGCCATGGGTCACTCTCAGGAGTTCTGTATCAGCTGCCTTCAGATTAGCTCTGGAACAATCTGAAGAGCTTCAGGGAATGGGTTTCCATGGCTGAGCAGCTGCATCCAAGCCTCACAACAACAAACACAATGCAAAGCGTCAGATACAGTGAAGAGCAGTGAAGACTTGGTCTCTGGAGTGACAAATTTCGCTTTTCTATCTGTAGGAGTCAGGGTTTCATGGTTGCCAGGAGAGTGGTAATTGTCTGAATACATTGTGATGAGTGTAAAGTTTGGTGTGGGGTGTGTTTTTCAGGAGTTGGGGTCAGCCCTTAGTACCAGAGAAAGAAACTATTAAGGCTTCAGCCTATCAAGAGATTTTAGGCTATGAATATATTTTATGTTATCAATTTCCCAAGTTTGCAGGAACAGTTTGGGGACATCCCCCTCCTGTTCCAACATGACTGCACACTATTTCACAAAGTAGAACTTTTGAGCAGGGCCTACTCATGCAACATCAGTGTCGGACCTCATAAAAATGCACTTCTGGAAGAATGGTCCAAAAATCCTATAAACACACTCATGAACCATGTATAAGCCTTTCCAGAAGAATTGAGGCTGTTTTAGTTGCAAAGTGTGGACTGACATCAAAATTAACCTTATGGATTAAAAATGAAATACAACTAATATTCATATGCAGACAGGCAGACAAGTAAATACACTTGGCAATATAGTGTACATTAATTACAAGACGCACACATGCAATAATACTATTGAATACCAAGACATATATAAGTAAAATAACAATAACTAAATAAGAGTCCACATACCCAGAAAAGAGACCGGGAAAAAACATCAAAGACATGTATTAAGTATTATTATCATTATTTAAGAGTAAGAGTTAGAAAAGACTTTGAAAAAACTTTACATTTATTATTTAAAAATGTTAGGATTTATTTTCTTTTACTCTGAATGTAGTTAACTGCTGATGCATTAAGGTGGTACAGAAAAACATGCTAAATGCATGTGAGATATAAATTTACTAAAAATAAGACCTGTCTTGTTTAAACATTCTAGCAACATTCTAGGAACATCTAGCAACAAGTCTAGGAACATTCAATAAGATACAATATAGAACTTATCACTAACGTTAGCTTGACTAAAACTTTGGAACTGCTGGTTGAGCTGCCACATTTAAGGTCAATCAATCAATCAGTAAATCAAGGTGGAAGAGATACTCAGGGGGAAAATACAAAGGCTATCCTGTTTGCTAAGTGTGAGTGAGATATAAATTCACTAAGAATATGACACCTTGTTTAATGACTTCAGCAGGCTCTAGAAACATGAGGGAGGGTGTGCATGGCGGCTTCTACAACTCACTGTAGTATTGAGTACAAAAACAATGAACACTTACAGATACCTCTCAGTTCAAAACAAGTATAAGTACAAACACTACTGAGACCAAAACAAGTACCAGTACACATACCACATATAACACACTCCTAATCACATTAAACCCTATGGATTAAGAAAGGAATGTTACTCAAGTTCCTATGCATGCAAAGGCAGATAAGCAAATACTTCTGGCAATATAGTGCACCACTAATTCCATAACAAGTTCAAGTACAAATACCACTGAGACCAAGACATATATGAATACATATACTATTACATTTTAAGCATACAAAGTACATATACAAAGAGCACAAATTAGATTGAGTCCTAAACAAGTACAGGGGTTGGACAATGAAACTGAAACATTTCATTTTAGTATGGGAGGTTTCATGGCTAAATTGGAGCAGCCTGGTGTTCAATCTTCATTGAGTGCACATTGCACCAGTAAGAGCAGAGTGTAAAGGTTCAATTAGCAGGGTAAGAGCACAAGACAAGACAAGACAGACCAAGACAGCAAGTCTTTGTGATGCATCAGGAGCCACAGTATCCAGGGTCAGCATAATGTCAGCATACCACCAAGAAGGACGAACCACATCCAACAGGATTAACTGTGGACGCAAGAGGAAGCTGGGTGTTAGGTTGCTAACTCGGATTGTATACAAAAAACATAAAACCACTCAAATCACGGCAGAATTCAATGTGCACCTCAACTCTCCTGTTTCCACCAGAACTGTCTGTCGGGACAATAAATTATTGTGATCTAAAACCAGGTGTTTTAGTTTCATTTTCCAACCCCTGTACAAATACATTTTAGTTTAAAAGGTATGAGTACAGATACTTTTAAGTCCAAAACCAGTATTTGTACAATTTATGCATACAAAAACCATTAAATCCAAAACAAGTTACAAGGTACAAGTATAGGTACCAAGGCAAGTAGAAGTCCAAATATCATTGAGTCCAGATGAGTACTGATATCTGAACTCCCACACAAGTATGAGTACAAATACTATTATGTTCAATACAGATACCATTGAAATGTACGAGTACAATTACCAAGACAAGTATACCAGATACCACTGAATTCCAAACAAATACAAATACTACTTACCAATGTTTTATTGCTTATGATCTACATTTGCCTCGCAGTGCTAGTGTAAAACTAAAGAAGTGAAACTATTAATTCCTTAAGTACTCAGTTTGAGGTAAGGGGAGAATTAATTTCTTTTTGGCCAAAATATCTCATTCAGTAACCTCTGTTCTCACCACTGTTCCACTGTGTCCACAATATCCACTGTGTCCACTACGTCCACTGTGTCCACTGTGTTTACAGTACCACTGACTGAAGTCCATAATTGCAGTGCATCCACTATTCACTCTGTTCATGCATGTTTCAGTATCAGTGCATTGCAGTGGAGCGTGAGTTCAGGGTAGGTGGAAAAGCAGCCTTGACTCACAGTGTGTGTGTGTGTGTGTGTGTGTGTGTGTGTGTCGTTCCAGGTGGAGACCGCAGTAGTGTGGGTAGTTCGGGCAGTGTGGCCAGTGCTCGCTCCTCAGGCAGTGGGCAGAGTGCTGGGAGCAGCTCCCACATTCTCCACGCTCAGGCTGAGGGGGTGAAGGTGAGACTTCTTATTTCAGTCTCTCTTCTGCTGTCTCACTTTATACATCCTTTAGAAGTCCAAGTTTTCAAACAAAAAGATTTCCTGCCAAAACACCTTTTCTGTCTTTAGCCTTTGCATTAGTTTAGCTTTTGACTAGCATAGCGTTTTTAATTGAGTTTGATGGTTTAGCGAGGCTCTACATATTGGTCAACCAATCTGACCATGCTGGTGAACCAAGATGGACCAAGATGGTCGACTAGTATGACCAGACTGATCATGCTTTCCACCAGTGACCATTGTGGTCATATTGGTAATGCTGGTAGACCAGCTAGTCAGTGAATCTCAAATAAAAACACATTCTGTTCTGATTAAGAAAAACTCACTAAAACCTCACTAGTAATAGTACTTAATAGTTTTTGAGTATATAGTACAACCCTAGGGGATAGGGTTCCTCATAAGGTTTCTTCCTCGTAGTATGAGGGAGTTTTTCTTTGCCACTGTTGCTGCCAGTACACCTTGCCATGGATTGGAAGGAGCATTACATTTTCAGAGAACAAGGTGTGTGCATGCCATTGGGCATGGTGCCAATGGGTTTATGTTAATTTGCTCCAAAGAGTTCTATTGATATTACAGTACTCCTCTACTGGGACAAGCTGTAGGTGTGCACTGGCGCATCCTTGTCAACCTGTAGCTAAATATTGATTAGAGGGGTTTCCACAAACATTTGGATATATAGTATTTCTATAAAATTAGTGTGTGGTAACAATACCAATGCTAGGGTTTTCAATAGTGGGTAAAGTTTATGAACATATTTGTGGGTGTAAATATATCTAGTCAAGACTGTGATGTAACAGTTTTGAGGTTTTAGAACTGGCCCATTTTCCAGCTCTGTTTTGGTCCTGCTGGATGTTCTTCTGAGGGTGGAACAACAGTGGTTAAGTTTCACATTCTAAACTTTCATTGGTCAGATATGCCATTATAAACACTGTTTAATATTCTGAAATGTTGTTAATGAGGTGTGTTTTTTCTGTAGCTTCTGGCAACAGTGCTGTCCCAGTCAGCAAAGGCTAAGGAGCACCTGCTGGAGCAGTCCAAGTCCCTGGAGCACTCGTCCATCACCACAGCTAAGGGTATGCGTAAGTGTGCGAGCACAGTGCGAGGGATCTATTGTAAATGCATTCTGCTGTATGTCTGGACGTGCGAGGTGTTACTGTACTGCCAGCTTGGCCGCTTTCTCTCTGTACCAGATGGTCGTGGGAGGAGTGGATTGGTTAAGGAGGCCAGTTGGTCAAGAAACAGAAAAGGGGATTGGTTACACCATGCCAATTTGTGTGTGTGTTTGTGTGTGTGTGTCCTCCAGGTCCAACCTCGCGGAGTCAAAGTGTGTCGAGCTGTCCTCTCCATGAGCAGCCGTACTCAGAGGCTCCTCAGAGGAAAGCTGAAGTTTTGTCTGAGGGGAAGGTAAGGGGCTGATTACGGACCCTACCACACAAACACACACACATACACACACGCACACCTGAGCAGGTGCATGTTCATATACCTTCACACACTCTCAGAATGCTACAGCAGCACTTGCTGTCCAAACTCGCATCATCTGTACTGCAGGCTTTGGGCTGCAGGAGAGACACGGTGAGTGGTGCTCTCTCTCTCTCTCTCTTTCTGTCTCTCTCTCTTTCTGTTTTACTATGTCTCTCTCTTTTATGTCTGTCCATGTCTCTCTGTCTCTGTAGCTGCATTCCAAAGTCTACGCTGCATTCGATATAGGACCATCCTATGAGAACCTCTTCTCATTAGCCTGTTGGTATAAATAATTTTAAAACATTTTAAAATGAACTTTGGGTGCTCTGGAGGCTTTGTTTTCCGCCATTTTATTCAGGTTTTTTGCTGCTGTTTTTTTTTTTCGGGTAATCGAGGACCACAAAGGATACATCAGTTGCGTCATTTAAATCACTCCTGATGTTGGTTGCATTTTAGACTGTAAACAAAGGGTTCATTAAACTAGCCTTCTGTGATGTAGCAGCCGAGAAATAGAGCCGCTTTGGAATGCAGTTAGGGTCTCTTTCTCTGTCTCTCTTTCTCTCTATATATATATAGTCTGCCTATGTATCTCTGTCTGCGTGTTTTTCCCTCTGTCTCTGTATGTTTATTTTTTCTTTATTTCTCTCTGCTGATTGAATGTTTGGGGACAATGTTTCATTCTCACTTTTGTTTTTTAGTGAAGTAAGAGAACATGTGGATATAGCGATACAATTGTTAAGAATATATTTACTGATGCAAAATCGAAATCTTTTAGTGAATGAAATCATTTAAAATGTTATATAAGTCAAGGTGTGAGTTGTTTTTAGTTATTTTATGTATTACAAGTGGATATGAATTAATTATACATTTCATAGTTATGCATGAACAAATAACGTGAATAGAAAGAAGTTCTGTAATCTTACAGCGACTTCAAAATAAAAAAACAATAGAATCATAATAGATATAGAATAATAGAAAAAAAAATAACCTAATCATAATTGAGTATGTGTTTACTGGTGTAATTGGATAGAATAGATTTGGATAGGTGTCCCCAAACAGGAAGTGTATTCCTCCTTATCTTCTCCTCTCTCTCTCTCTCTCTCTCTCTCTCTCTCTCTCTCTCTCTCTTTCTCTCTCGTCTCCAACTCAGCTCCATCAGCTCCTCTGCATCATGGCAGGCTTCTCCTCATTCTGCCCCATCTGGTTATTTTGCTGCTTTTAGAAATTCCATTCCAGAGTTTTATATTTTGTCAGATTTGCTTTGGTGTTTGATTTGTTTTTCGGAAGTACCCAGCGCAGACAGCTAGACTGATGGATTGCCATAGGAATTAATCAGGGGTCGGTGGCTTGCAGGATCTTGCAGCTTCAGCGTTCTGCAGCGTTTATTTGAGAGGATGGTGATTGCTCTATAGGTGTGATCTTCAGAATGTGGGTTGGAGACAGATGGGTCACGTGTACACTACTCGATTACTATTCCACTGCTCCACCAAGGCCACATTCAGAAAGAGGTGCATGAATATGAGCTGCTGGCTTGTAGTGGCTGATTTGTTTCTGCTTTGTTGAAGATGGGTGTGAATTTAATCAGATTGGTCTCTGTCCTGCTGTGTGTTCATACCTGAAGAAGTGTGTAGTTTTGTACACAAACTGTCATCAGTGATTATACCTTTATTTTAAGGCGGTTTTGCATCTTTAATTTGTGTTTATTGAGCATGTTGAGTGAACTGTGGACTGACAGGTGATGGTATTTATATTTCTATGTCTACTTTAACTTTTTGAGAAGAGTGGAGAAACATTTACCTGTACGTGTGTGTCTAGATATTGTTTGGGGAGACCTTCTGTATAGAACCAGGGCTCGTCATTGATGGATTTTATGTATCTGACATACAAATGTTCCTCCTACTCACATTAAGGTGTCTCTGTGAAGCTCAGGAGTTTCTAATCATTGCTGAAATAGTGATAAACCTAAGCTCTGCTATTTCACACAGCGATGATGGGATTCTTGGTTGTGTATGATCATTCAGAAAGATGTGGGGTTCTATATTGTTACTAAGATGTGTTTACAGTACCCTGTACTGTAGGAGTTCTGTGACAGACAGTGGGAAAACATCCATAACTCTGCAAATGCAGGTGCTACAAAAAGTTATTTGAATGGTACCATAGAAGAAACTCATTTCACTTTTGGGAACCTATGGATTGTTTGGCTTGAAAATGTTTTTTAACAATCTAAAGGTTTTTCACATTTTTTTACGTCTTTTCTAGTTCTAAGGCATTACTCAACCTATTGTAGCAGTGTATCAGAAAAGACCAGAGACTGTAAAAAAGATGGACACCGTGTCGCCGTTCCCATTCATTCAATGAAAATGAAGCCAAAATCTTCCGCCATGTTGGCGAGCCTGAAACCCGAGTCTGCGCAGTAGAGACCAGAGGAGGGAGAAAGACTGTGGAGAGACAGTCTACTCATTTAAATAACCCCGCCCCTGAGGGCTGCCTCGAGGTCACAGGCTGCAGAGCGGAGCAGAGCTGACGGTCTGTTATTGGTCCCGCCCATAACCAGCCCTTTTACAATAATCACACCTTTTTTGAATAGAGCTGAATAACGTTTTAAAAAACGAGTTCTGTTGGGATATAAAAAATTGACAATATAAGCTAGTTACACTAGCTGTTACATTTAAATAATGGAGGTAGAATTACAGTATATTAGAAAAAAACGTGATTGAAAGTTGTCTGTTTTGCCATTGAAACCGAACAGCAGGGGGCGCCCGACCTGTGGTGGCTTCACTTTTGAGAGACGAAGCTCTGTCCAGCTATACACAGTCTATGGAAAAGACACTCTGTTTTCAGCTCTAATAATAATACTGATGATTTTATATTTTATTATGGACATAAAAAGTGTTACAGTTACTGAGAACATGGTGATTCTTGTTGGTGTAGGTTTATGTATTTGTTGTTGTATTGAGGCTGTTGCCTACCAGTGTTGCATTTTAGAACTTTTCAGAGCAAGTACTGAAAAGCATGGATATTACAGGTGTTCAGGGGCATCTAATTACTAACTAGAACACATTGGCAACACTTAACCGGCCAGTGGCTTTACAACTTTACAGTTTACTAACTAAATGTTCTGGAAATCATCACAGTCGGGTGAGCTTTAAGCAGCCAAACTTTCTAATTAAATTAGGCAATCAGGCAATCTAGCCAATCAGTCTGCCATTATAAACATTAGAGAAAGAATAGGCTCACTGAACTTCAGGATGCTACAGAAATTTCCTTTTAGATGTTTTACAATCTAGTGGTCTCTGAGTACTGAGGAGCGTAGAGTATAAAAGTGTCCAACTAACTCAAAAACTACAGAGTTTCAGACCTGCTGTCAGACCTGCACGGAGCTTTAGATTTAGAACGGGAGATCATTATAACTCCTGTAGATGTAATGTGTATGTGTTTATATAGTGTATCTAGTTTAAATAGACCAAACTCAGCCTCAGTCTTCCCACAGTGCTTGCGGCCGACACATAGATGTTCTCTGGGTTTAAGTAAAAGAATGCCAGGATGTATCAGATCTGAGTTGTCCCAGTTGACCTATTACCCCCTGGCTTTCAGAGGCCAACACTGTGTTTTCTTCCAGATCTGAAAGCTGTCATGTTGGGTGGTAAAAAGTTGTCCCAGAGGCGAGACATGGCCAGTCTTTGTATGTTTGCTCTTCTGTCAGCATGAGGCTTAATCCAGGCGAACAATATATCCATGCTTTAACCTTGTGTTCCCACTAGCAGGTGAGAGAGGGACAAGCAGCCATTTCCCATTAGAGAATGCAGCTCTTAGCCTCATTTTGCCTGCAAAAGACCCAGCAACAGAGTTACAAGTTACAATTATCAACAGTTTTTTATTTTCCTGTGTACTATAGTATAATGCATATGTGCACATATTGTATACAGAAACAGTTCAAAATGTAAAAAAGTAAAGCACAGCTCAATAGATAGCTTGCTAGATTAGCCAGTATGCTAACCTGCCATGCTGTTTACTGTCCAAATATCTCCAAGACAGCAACTTTAATGGAAAAAAATAAAATGTTCTTAACTTTCAATTAAAGTCAATGTAAAACTAGTTTATTCCAGTGTCAAGGCCTGGCAGGGATGAGACAAGCGCAGATAAATGGAACATGTTTTATTAGAAAGGCATAATCCAACACAAACCGGCAACTTTAAAACCAAGATACAAAAGGTAAGGTAACAAAAATACCAGGGAGAGTAAAACAGTCCATTTCTAAGCACGGCAAAGCAGTATCAGAGGGCAAGGCAAAAATCATAAACAGAAAAAGGTTCATGAACAAAAAAAAAATAATAATATCACGGGCTAGAGAAATGCTTTGTATAGACAGACTAATTTAGAGTTTAGAATTTAGAATTCTATATATTACATTCATTTATCTATTGTGTTTTACTACTGTAAAGATTTTCACACACCTGTACACTTGTTACTATGATGTTACAAAAACATATATCATTTTATTTTGATTTGATTTGTGTATTGTATATATATTTAGCATTTAAAAATGTATACTTTTCTCAGTTTTTCACAGTTCAAAGGCTGTGAATGTGATTACAGTTTATAGTTTTCGAGGTTTGAGCTCCCCTTCTAACATTGGATCAGGAAAAGTGGTTGAGGCCTGATTCCTGTAGTGACTCAAATCTCTACTGCTTGCAGGGTCTAGAGCTAATAGATGCTCTCCAGTAATTACACCATATGTTTCTGTAGTTGCTATTGTGTATTATGACTTTCCTAGCTTTGACTAGGGCTTTCTCTTGTGGACGGGGTTTAGGAAAATGTTGGGGTGTAAATATATCTGGTCAGGTCTATGATGTAACAGTTTGGTGCTTTTTGAATTTGCCTGTTCTGCTGAATGTTCTTCAGATGTGCTGGAATCTCACTTTTCTCATTATTCAACATTGCCAAGATGAATACTATTTAGGAACAGGTCCTGTTAAAGAGGACGTTGTTTATATGTTCTCTTCAGTCACAGAAGGACTGGGCAAAAGTAATGGGAGAACTGGAATGGGGTGGAGCTTTTTAAAGAAACCCCAGCTTTGGAGGAAATTGTGTGTGTGCTGTGGGTCTGACCGGATGAACCGCAGAGATGCCGGTGTGTGCTTGTGGTGTTCACTTTTCTGGTCCCTCCCAAACCCCACAGCGATGGGACTGAGCCAGTGACACGCTGCCTCATATCTTTTCTTCTAGAGCTCAGAGGCCGTTACCCAATGGCTGAGCGAATTTCAGCTGCAGGTCTACGCTCCGAACTTCATCAGCGCCGGCTATGACATTCCCACCATTAGCCGAATGACCCCTGAGGTAAGAGCCAACCCCCCTCCCAGTGCTGCCACTGCCGCACCCCCTACCCCAAAATAATTCCCATGCTCCAGGTTCCTTCGTCATGGCCACAAGCAAGTTCACAAGGGCAGGGCATAGTAGGTGGACTGTGATTGGTCCCACTGCCCACACTGTGAGTGGGTGAGCTAAAATCTCACAGTCAGATCCTGGCAGAGTCCTGGTTGTTGGGTGGTGAGGACCATATGGTGCTCTTATTTGTGTGTCTTGTGTGTTCCTGTGTGTAATGTGTGTAACCCTGGTGCCTCCTCAGTGCCAGGTGGTCAGTTATTTTGTGTATTGTGTTGTAAATCTATCTTGTCAGGGCTGTTAACGATTAAAGCTGTTCTGCAGTTAATTACAGTCTTTGTATGTGTCTTCGTTCTGAAAAACAAAAGATTGCTGTGTAAAAGCAGGGCAATGTGTTAGAGCTTGATGAGTTTATCTCTACATGGTGGTTCTATACATTACATAATATATGGACTAATGTATTGGGACACCTACTTGTTCACAGTTTCTTTTGAATTTTGTTGGAGTAAATGTCTTCTACTAGATTTTAGAGCTTTGCTGTGAGGAACAGCCACAACCATGTGTCAAATATTATGTATTATTGTATTATGTAGAAACGGTTAGAAGTTAATAACATGCTCGTGGTAGGTTGCAGTAAGGTAATCAAGTTTGTGCGTGAGGGGCAGCATAGTGGAGAAACAGCACAGTGCTTGAAAACTGCTGGTAAGTGGGCTAATGCACGATATTGGAAGTTATTAGTGGATGTAGGTAGTAAACTGCAGATCCCGGAGTGCATTCTGGTTACAACCTTGAGGCCGGATGTAGTATTGTACTCTGAAAGTAAGTGGATAGTGTATTTTATAGAGCTGACTGTTCCGTTTGAAGACGAGGTAGATGGAGCTTATGAAAGGAAAAGGCTGAAGTATACAGACTTGGTGGCTGAGGTAAGAGAGCGTGGGTGACAAGCATATATTAGACCGGTGGAGGTAGGTACTAGAGGCTTTGTAGCGAAATCTGCCACAAGACTGCTGTCTGAATTCGGAATTAGAGGTCGTGTGCTGAGGACAGTAGTGAAGGAGTTGTCAGATGTAGCTGAAAGATCTAGTCAGTGGTTGTGGTTCAGAAGGGCCTACCTGATGACCCCTGAGAAGAGCTTGCACTGAAGTTTGTGTTAGAGTTTGGATGAAGGGGATTGGTGTGGTCCTGCTGTTCTTGTAGTAATTTGTCTCATGAATTTTTGCAGACGTCTGAGTACTTGGCAGTTGAGGCACGGACCATGAACATAGTTCGCTATGCTTCTGGATTCTTGTCGAGCCAGTATCAGATGGTAGTGGTTGCTGTGTTCTGCTCACGCAACTTATAATGCCATTTATTGTGTGTGATTGTGCTGTGGTTAGTGTGTTGTTGCCATAGGTTAAGGAAGTGAGCTTAGATTAAGGAGGGATTCTGTTTGTTCATAGGTTATTTTTCGGTAGGTCTGTTACTTGGCAGTTGAGGCAGTGGACCATGAACATAGTGTTAGGCTGTGCTTCTGGATCCTTGTCGAGCCAGTATCAGATTGTGGTGGTTTTGGCTATTGTTGTTAGTTGAGTGAGTAGTAGATCCTGGCTGAGCCCTATGCATAACCCCAGCTGTTAGGTGCAGGATTTGTCAATTTCCTGTATTATATTACATGTAAATCCCAGCAGCTCAGACTTGTTGAATACTGGAGCATGGAATTCAAAGATGCTTTTACTCTGTAAGATGTGAGGTTGCTTTACCGGTTGTCCTTCCTTTAAGCACTTTTGGTTGGTAACACCCCATAGCACCTGCCTGATGTTTTGGGGATGTTGTAATTGACCCAGTTAAATAGCCGTCACAGTCTGGTCCTTGTCAGAATGTCACAGATGCCCATTTTTCCTGCTTCAACACCTCAACTTCACCATCTGACTGTTCACCTGCTGCCTTTTAATATTTGTCCACCCCTTGATAATGATTGATGGATCATAGATAATCAGTGTTATTAGTTACATGATAATGACTTCAGTGTTATTACAAATTGATGTGTATAAAGGCCCTCAGCACTGGGCTATGGAGCATTGGAACCATATTCTCTGGGATGATGGTGCTCCATCCAGTACTTTTGAAATGAGTGGAATAGGAGAGTTGACTGTGTGTTGGGGTGGTGATCACCAATATTATGGCCTCACTAGCACTTCTTCTTCACTGAATACAGTCAGATTCTTATAGAAATGCTCCAAAATCTAGTAGAAAGCCTTCACTGGGCAGCGGGGACAGTTACTCCAATAAAATTAGGATAAACTTTTGATTTTGAAAAGAATAGTGACTGAGCAGGTGTTCCAATGCTTTGTCTATATAGTGTATCTGGTCAATCACGTTCTTAAGAACTACTGATGGCTGAAGCTAAGTGGCATCATTAGAACTTCAGCATACTACACAGTGTGTGAAGGGGTGTAAATATTTACTGGTACATTGAAAAGGCTTGTTTCCCTCACTTATTGATGATTTGCTTACTCATCTCACACTTCTTCTTTCATTTCAAATCACACACACACAGTCACAGCCAGCATGCATGAACTGTGTAAGGTGTTTACAGTGTGTATGTTGGATATACTGGGGCTGGTCTGATTCTGTGCCGGGATGCTTTATGTTATGGTTTTAGGACCTGACTGCCATCGGTGTGACTAAACCAGGTCACCGCAAAAAGATGACCTCAGAGATCAACAAGCTCAGCGTGACAGAGTGGACACCTGACCAAAAACCTGTGAGTGCCTCAAACACAGGATACACAAGTGGAACAAACACAGTGACACAATGTAAACTCTGTAAAGTCAGTCCAGATGGTGCAGTAACTGATTTTGAGTTAATCAACATTCTCCTAGTCCCAGCTTGTGTGTAGAGTTCATTCTCTCTTTATACAGGTGAAGGTTAAAACCACAAGCATGTAGACTGTTGTGACGGTCAATCAGGGGAGAGCATCCATAGACTAAAAAATTTGCATCTTTTTTGTAATGTAAACATAAATGGTTTACATAAACATGTTTTATGTGTGACTTTCAGGCTAACCTTGGTGAGTGGTTGACCATGATCGGACTGAGCCAGTACCATCAGGTCTTGGTCCAAAACGGCTATGAAAACATTGAATTCATCACTGATATCACCTGGGAAGACCTGCAGGAGATTGGCATCACCAAGCTGGGTAGGATACTTTTGAGGTGTTTTTTTATGGTAACATAATATAGAAAGATGATAATATCCTAGTAATAGTCTAGCATAGTCTATATTTCACTTTGTGCTGTTTTCCTCAAAACCAGGCCACCAAAAGAAGCTGATGTTGGCTGTGAAGAAGCTGGCTGAGTTGCAGAAAAGCTCTGAAAACCGAAATATGACACGCAAGAAACCTCAGTTGTCTCAGGACATGGTGGCCATCGAGAGCCCACCGCCAGACAGCGGAGAGTGCATGTCTCCAAAGATGACCACCTTCCAGGTAGGGATTGTCTTCTTTTCCATTTATCAGTGAATATGAACAACTTGTATGGATAACCTTTTTTAAAAAAAGATCAGCATCAGCATCAGCAGATGTTAGCACTCATAGAATACTCTTAGCCAATCACACTGTGAAGTGAAAACTTACCATATTAGCCTTGTTTTTTTAACTGTGCTATTTTTTCCTAAAAACATTGCATACAATTTGTATATGCAATTAAGGATACCTGGCTGTGTTTACTTATTTATTCACACTCATTCCAACTCTCAGGACAGTGAGCTGAGCGGGGAACTTCAGGCAGCCCTGACCCGCCCTGGAAACACCCCGGATGGTCCTGACGTCCGAAACAATGCCAACGGGGGTCCAGTTCCTCAGCAGCGTTCACGCAGTCTCCATGAGAACAGCATCAACAAGAGTCGAGACTCAGAAGAGCCCATTGGTCCTCCCAGAAAAGAGGCCCGTACCATGCGTCAGAGCAGCCAGGCCGGAAGCCAGAGGGGAAGCACTTCACAGCCCAAACCGAGACAGTCCTACCCACAAGGCAGTGGTCCTCCTTACACTCCACCTCAGACTCCCACCAAAACAAAGCCACCTTCCTCTCAGACCATGGGGTCCTCTCAGGCAAAGCCTAAACCAAGCCCCCAGCTTCTGCAGCAGACGGAAAGACCAATGTCACCTCGCCCTGCGCCTCAGTCACCAACTCACAGAGCGCAACCCCAACCGTCCCCACAGCCTACGGAGAGTGTAGAAGCAGTGCAGCCAGCACCTCCTGTCTCCGTGCCACTCCTGTGCCTGCCACCAGAGGGTGACAGTGATGAAGGAAATGAACAAGGCACTCCGAAGAAGCGAGCTCACAGCCTGAACCGCTATGCTGTTTCCGACGGCGAACAAGAGCGTGAAGAACTGAATGTGCAGGACACGGGCGGGAAGTACGCAACTGTCCAGCATCGGGTAGGTCGAAGCAATTCCATGAAAGGGCAGGCAGACAAGAACGTGAACCGCAGCCAGTCTTTTGCTCTCAGGCAGAAGAAGAAAGGTCCACCACCACCTCCACCCAAGCGCTCAAGCTCAGCTATCTCCAGCTCCAGCAGCAACTTGACAGAAGTGCCCAAAGAAACAGGCACTACTGGGCATCTACTGGATGTTAACTACCAACCGCAGAGACGTGCCAGTGACCTGGGAGGGACTGTGGACACAGGCAGTGCGGGCAGCGTCAGGAGCATCGCTGCCATGCTGGAGATGTCCTCCATTGGAGGAGGGGCTAAAGGTCTGGCTCAGAAATCTACAGGACATTTTCTGCAGGTAAGTAGTAGAGTATGTAAAAGACTTGTTAGATCTCCCTTGGCAGCAAGTAGTGGAAGCTTACACAGTGTTCTCATTTTACCAAAATAGTGGTTGTTATAAACGGCCAATTGGCCAGAGATGGAGGACCAGAATTTCATAACGTGGGGGATCATGACACTAATAGAGCTTCCTTCTTTACATAGCTAGTGTATAAAGTGGAACCACCACATAACCAACACTTGAAGCACCAAAAGTGAGTGCGTGAGCAAATTTGAAATTTAAGAATGTGCCAGGCCTAAATCTGATGAAACAAAACAAACTTGTCTCTGGCAACAGCTATTCAGAGAAATCCTTGAGCTAAATACCTAGAACCAAAGAGGTGATTGACCAAGATTGTAAGAATACCTTACCCAAGTACAAGCAATTTTAATGTTTGAAGTCCAAGAACAGTGATAACAGTAACACTTTATGAGGGGGTGGGTCTTACATTAGCACTAAATGTTTCACTCTATCTGGGTTTCAGGACTACGGTTTCTGATGCTTTATAGTCTCTACAAAGATTAGCCAAATGTTAGTTTTGTCTTGTTAATTTTTTATAGCTTTTATATATCTGTACAAAAATCCCTGCAATGCTTTTTCTTCAGGTGGGTACAGCAGGTGGGAAGCAGCATGACGCCATTGGTCTGGATGGAGAAGTTGTGAACCGACGCAGGACCATCAGTGGTCCCGTCACTGATCTAGTGGCTGCAGCTAAGAGAGAACAGCAGTCTCAGCCTGTGCAAGTCCAGGATAAACCACCGAAGGAGCCTCAGCCAAACTCTACTGGCACCTCAGCTGAAAATCTGCCATTTGCTGAGGATGGAAACCTCACCATCAAACAGAGACCCAGACAGGGCAAGGGTGAGGGTGAGGAAGTAGTGGACAGCATGTATCCCCTGCCACAGGAGGAAATTCCTAATGTGGACGGCACGGGCACTCTCAAGAGAAGGGCCTGGAGCTCCAAGCAACACCAAGAAGAAGCCAAGTTCCACCTCACAGAGTCCAACACAGTAAAACGAAGACCCAAGAGCAGGGAGACCAAGGAGTCTGAAGAGCCTCAGCAGGAAGAACCACTGGTGCCGCCTTACCAGAATGGTACTGGCACCATCAAGAGACGCCCAACATCTGAAGTGACTGTGTCTGAACAGCCAAGACCACAGGAGCATGTGGAGAACAAGCCTCGGAGAGACAGCACAGACAGTACGGACAGCGCGGCTCGTAAACCTGTGAAACCTCCTGTGTCGCCCAAACCTGTTCTGGCACAGCATTTGAAGAAGCAGATACCTCCGGCTACCGTAACCAAGAAAGCCTCTTTTCCTGGACCAGGGGCTCCTGGCAGCCCAGGTACTACCCAGTGTGGCCCTTTCTCTTGCCCTGTCTTTACACAATTATGTGAGTATCCTTTAAAAGGCTCAGTGCCTTTCTCTTCTTATTGGATCAAAATTTTGCTCAGGCATGTTTCTCTTCCCATCTCTCTCCCTCTCTCTCTTTTATGCAGTTGAAGGAAAGAAAATACCTCCTCCTATTTCCCCAAAACCAACACCTCCTCCCACGGCTCCCAAACCACCGAAGAACGTCCTTCAGTCCATGAACCCTCCGCCTGGCCAGACGCCGATACCGTCTCCAGGGAAGCCACCGGTGGTGAAGATCGATAGTCCAGTTCTGGCTACGAACCCAGCCAAGTCCCCAACTCCTCCAACTCCTCCAGCCCAAAGCCCCCAGACTCCACACACCCCACAGACCCCAGTGACGCCCCAAACCCCCCAGACCCCTGTGCCTCCTCCAGTGAAGCCTCCTCGCTCCTCCATCAGCGGGGTGTCTATGGACAGTGGCAGTGGCGGTGTGGGGCCAGGGTCAGGGGTCATAAGTGCAGATGCTGTCCATCAGAAGATCGAGGAGACAAGTGCCTCACTTGCTGCAGCTCTGCTGGCCGTGGAGGAGAAGATCAAAGAGGACAGGCACAGAGAGTGAGTCCCACCAACACTACAAATATCTGGCAACCATAATATATCAATTTGGAACTATATAATAACATTAAACAGTGGTTCCTGACTCTGCACGTGTACTTTTATCTTGGTGTTAGCTCTCCGGAAAGCTCTGGCTGAATAATATGTGCTTTAAGTGTTTAGGTGTCAGGTCTGGCTGGATAAGGAAAAATAATAACAAGGGGTTTAAAAGAAAGTTAAAGTGGAAAAAATCCTGCTTGGAAAATCCAAAACCTGGTGTGACAAGTGTGGAAAGTAGTGAAGACAGATGAGGAGAGCAGTGGCAGTCCACAAGCAGTTCACAGAAACAGGCCAGTAACAAATCTGGCAAGCTGAGAGAGCAAGAAATGTATTAACCTAAATAAAGTAGATAATAATGAGAGCAATTTATTCATCATAAAATAGGGTACCTCCACTAGTGATATGGAAAAGAACACGTGTCTGTTACATAAAACTTAACTTGACATTTTGTGTGTGTTTCTGCAGCTCTGTGTCTGAGAATAAGAGCACAGTGAGCATCCTGGACGACATCGGCAGCATGTTTGATGACCTGGCAGACCAGCTAGATGCCATGCTGGAGTGAAGAGCGCCACCTGGGTCTCTGTGGCATAACCTCAGGGTCCAGGAGAGCACACAAAAGGGCACAAATTAGTGACTAACCAAACCAATAAACAGATAAAACAAACAATACCCCTGAAACCTTCAAAACCTTCGAAACCTCCAGCCCCGTCCTCCTGCCCCTCCTGTTCTCCTCCCAATTCTTCTCCTCGGTGAAAGAACATTCCCTCTCTCTCCTCCCTGAAATTAGTTTGCACAACCCCCTCACCCTCACCCCCACCTGCACCCCACCCCCACCCCCCAGGTGAAGTGACCTCAGGGCTGGGCGGCAGAGATCATCCAGGGTTTTCCAAGGGCAGAGAGGGCAGAGAGGGCAGAGGACGAGTTTCACCCAGAGAATAAACTCCGCTGTCCGTCCTTTTCCATTCACAACTCGCTGTCGTGAGGAATGAATAGCAAAACACTACAATACCAATAATTGCTGTATATGAAAATTTAGTATGGTATGTGTACATTGTAAGCATGAGGAAAGTTTGTATCTATAAAGAAAAAAAATCTCATAGTGAGAGTCATGCATTAGTACAGTAATATATATAAGTATATATATAAATATATATATAAATATTTTATTTTGTTTTTATTTCAAGGTAAATGGTACAATACAGTGTTATGTGTCAGAACTCTATGGACTGACGACAGAAATACAGATTTTTCTATGACCAAAACGAAGAAAAAAAAAAAGAAAGACGCTAAGCTCGCTGTCATGTGTGTATTAGCCGTGCTCAGTAGTGGGCAGTAGTGGGCCGTGTTGACAGTAGTGGTTGGAGTTCCTGTGTAAGTCCTGCTCTGCTCCGTGTGTTCGCCTCGGGCTCCTGTACCTCCATATCCCACATTTCTCCACTGCCTCGCTCCAGGATGGGCATCAATTTTATCTTCTCTTATCTTCTCTGTTCACAGAAGTCCTTACAGTATAGCTTTCCAGAAACTCGGCTGCATGGACCTATGAAAATATGATTGTTTGATCTGAATACAAAGGCAAATGTATTTTTAGTATTATTATTGTTAATAATAATAATAATAATAATAATAATCAAACAACAAACACCATCAAGTTTTCATTCATACTCCTTTTTTGCCTACTTATACTGTATGGCCTTGTTTTCAAAAAGCCTCTGAAGCACTCAAGGGTTTTGTTAGAGCAGTCATATTTTCATGGTATTTATGTTTTGATCAACTATTCGACCAATCAGATAACCTGTTCCTGATCACATTGACTGAATAAATTTGACCTTAAAATGCCCATCCCTGGTCTGCATGTGCCCTTCTGCCCCCCGTTTCCTGCCCACTCGCCCCTCGCAGTGTCCCGTGTGCCTTAACACGACAGATGACCTCAGCGCTTATACACACACGCACACTCATATGCACATACATGAGCCTGTAGGGGGCGCTGTGAAGAGTTTGGAGTCTAGTCTGCTGAAGCCGGAGTCTAATAGAGGACCAAATTGCAGTTCGAGCAACTTCTCAGCAACTGCAGTATACCCTGTTAGCAAAGCCACGCCCCCTTTACATAACCACAGAGTCAAGACAGCAATTTTAGGATATGCCTTTTTTATCTACCTTTTTATCACTTTTGAAGACAGGAATACCTCAATTCATCATAACACCTACAAGTCAACAGTGTTGTTTGAGTACTAAGTTAGTTAGGGTAAACACAGCGTTAGCTTCAGGCTGGAGACGTGGGGTAGGCCCACGTAGACGTAGACCCAGTGACTCGGTTACGCTTGATAATTCCACACTACATCAATTGATTGAGTGTAATCAATGTACTGTTCTCATAACCCAGAGCTAATCTACCATAAGAGAGGCTGGAGTTTTCCAGCAAGAGCCACCTACAGAAAGTTATGTTTCTGTCAGTAGTATCTCTGACATACAAAACAATTAATCACAGTCTACTCTTTGGTTCTACTGACCATGACCATTAGGGCCCCTAGATCTTGGTTTGGGAAGTGCTATGTTTTCTAACTTTATTAAATCCATGTTTGTACAGAGAGTACTCTTCCGTCCTGAAACTGCTGTCCTGAAGCTGTGGTGATGTGCCTGGGGTGGTCTCCAGAAAGTTAGTGTGTGTCTTAGGCCTAGAGTGTTTTGGTGCAAGAAGTGGTGAAAAGTGCTTCTTCTGATGGAACCCCAAAGGGCTCTAGAATCTGCTGTTGTCGGCTTCGTTTGTGAGCGACGGCACAGAAAAGCACAAGGCCTGAGAGGAGCTGGGTGAGGGAACCGTAAGTGGAGTGAAGGAACCTGCATGTCTCAGTTGGGGAACAATTTGAGGCTCAACTGCACAAACCAGGAGCTCCAGCATGTCTGCTAGGTGACCGATGCTGTAGAGTGATAGTTGTGCCGAGGCTGTCACCGCTGATGCGTCTCTTGCTTTAAATGCTGCTTGTGCTTTGCAGCTGTGTGAGTAAGAGTGTGTGCATGCAGTGTGAGTGGTGTAGAAGCTGTTCTTGTGCAGGTGAAGTGAGGTGTGCTGCATTCACATTGTTTTCTCTTAAAACATCTCACCTCTTTCTCTAAAACCACCAAAGCCTGGGTATTGAAACCTGAAGCGCTGAAGGTACAGTTCAGCAGTGGTCCTAAACTTAAGTTCTACAGTCCAAATTCCAAACTAGGCAAAGTCTTAGCTTGTGTTGTTAACCTCAAGGGTACTGAGCTACCTAGTGATGTAGCTCATGTTAACACTACTTAAGATACGATACTGACCAATTCAGAGTATAAGTAATAACCAATTCAGACCCTAAAATTAAGCTACTGACCAGTTTACTCTAAAAGCTAGTGGCCAATACTTCTACTCAAAATGACTGACCATTACTGCACCAGATTAACTCATTTTTATAATATTACAGCCTCTCTGAGTAAGAATACTGAGCAGAATTGCTGTAGATTAAAGCAACTGACAAACACAGACCCTCCAATTCATAACACTGATTAATACAGCTCCATCACTCCACAAGGTCACTCATTTGGATTAAATCAACTGAGCAATACAGACCGTAAAGTTAAAGCTACTGACCAACACTGTCTCTCAAATGTAAGCTGACCAGCTAAAAGTAAAGCATCTCACCAAACATTTCCCTCAGACCTAAACTACAGACCAATACTCCCCCCAGATTACAGATAACTAAAACCGACCCTCAGACTTCACATACTAAACAACACTGTCCATCAAATTTAAGCTAATGACCAGTTTAAACTGACCATTCCAGCTTTTAAATACCTATATATGGTTTGCTTTGTAAACTTGGAGCAGTTTCCCTTTGGTTTGGTTTGGTTTGGAAAATATTGCGCACCAGAATTCTTTAAAACAAACCATGTGACAACATTCTCTCAGTTTATTGGTCAGACCTCTCTGAGGTGGAAGCAAGAAAGTAAATACAGGAAGAAGGCCCTGTGTCATAGACTAATGCATGGGTTTGATTTCGGGTGTCTCAGCCCAGAGACTTTCATCTCAGTTCCAACAAATATTGTCACATTGATGTACTAGTACATTTTTTCCCAATTTTCTCTCCCAATTTAGCTTAGCCAATCAACTCCACCTATTTATTAGGAATGCCCCTATTAGTTGCAATGCTCTGGACGTGGGATGAGCACATGCCTCCTTTGATACATGTGAAGTTAGGCACCGCCTCTTTTCAAACTTCTGGCAATGCAGCATTACGAGGCAAAAAGACACTAGACCCCAGCTCTGATTCATCAGCTAACAGACCTATGTGCTGCTGGCCAATGGGAGTGATGCAGGGGAAAGAGCACCATCTACCGACCCAGAGAGAAACGGCTCTGTATTTGTTTATCAGATAATGATGTAAGTGGAGAAAATTCTGATTTGCAGAGAAATCCTGTAGTCAGGTGTTTCTGCATGTTATACTTTACATTCCCGCTTCCAGTTAAACCTTCTAAAGAGAGCTTGAAGTCAGGACCCCCAGTGACCTAAAAAACAGAATATCTACACACCACACACACTGAGGTAACCATAAGTATCTACCTTTTATCAGGGCTCTAGGTTGTCTAGAACCAGTTTCTAGATAATTAAAGCTACACAGTGCACACCTTAAACCTGTTTATGTTTGAGAAAAAAAACCATTTAAGATCCCAAATGTAGCTGATCAGCGCAAGGCTAACATTGCTAAAATGTACTATAAACTTAACAGTTAGCATGATGGTAACTGATGTGCATGCTTGCATCATCTTAAACCCTGTGGCGGTGACTTGCTAATGTGGTGTTTGACACTGTATAAACTCTGTTAGCTCCAGGGCTAATTGGTGGAGTATAAGCTTCCATTACATTTTAGCTACATTAGCCCCCACACAGCAGCAGTATAAATCTAAAAGCACTGCTGAAATGTGAACTGGCTGATCGCCTACATCTGGGGTCTGCTATACCGCTGAACTATCGCTTTAACACAGCTTCACACTCAGAGCAGCAGGTTTGCAGTGTGAACAGGAACTGGTTTATTGCAGTACAGTCACATTCCACTCACCACCCTCTCTATGCCATGACAATCTCCTGCTACTCTACTGCTCATGATTTATTTCCACATCATTCATGAAGAGATTGAGCTAAAAGAGCAAAAACATTTAAGAGAGAATCTAAACTAGAGAAATGCATCCACATACATGCAATACTGCCCCCATGTGGTTGAGAAGAGAATATTTATAACATTTAATCATGTTTAATCATAGATTATATTAAAGATGTTTTTACAAAATGGTATTTAATGATGTGCTACACAAAGAGGGCTTCTAGATGGAATCTTAAGATTTTTCTTTTCCTCTTTTTTTATTACAGCAGTTTTTCGTGGCCAAATTTTGACCTTTCCATAGTTTGATGAAATGAGTTGTATGATATTATGCAATGTTAATTTTTTTAAAGAAATGTATGTGCCTTGCTTTAGTTCTCTGACACTGCTTTCAGCTCGTCTGTGCTTTGGATTCTCCTCGGCCTCCTCCTCCTCCACTCTCTCGAAACTGCTGGCTGTAGGCTGGGTCAGCGTGGGAGCAGATCTGTGCTGGGTTCTGCTCTGAAACTGCCGATGGACCGTTTCTTTTTCTGTTCTCTCCTCTCTGGTGTTGATTCAGCTCTTAGGCATCTTTCTCTGCCATCCTCCAGCTTTGTAAATAGCTGAATGTGTTGCTGTGAAACTTCATCCTCTTCATTAACATCCAGTTTTCCATTTTCTAAAGAGCATTACTGTCATTTTTACTGTCGTTGGTTATATTTTGTTTGTATGTTTGTTTTGCCTTTTCTTGCTGATTAAAAAAAAAAAGATTATTAAAAAAAAAAGAAAGTTCTGGTGCAAAATATTATTTGGTAAAAAAATGGAGATTTTATTTTCATCCTATTTGCAGAGAAATAAAGTGTAAAAAAGAGGACAGGCGATTGC
Source organism: Astyanax mexicanus (assembly GCF_023375975.1). Classification (NCBI taxonomy): domain Eukaryota; kingdom Metazoa; phylum Chordata; class Actinopteri; order Characiformes; family Acestrorhamphidae; genus Astyanax; species Astyanax mexicanus. The sequence continues at coordinate 13,757,916 of NC_064426.1, read as the reverse complement.
ACTGCTGTGTGTGTGCAGGCTGTATATCGTGTCGATGTTGTATATGACCTGCTGTGACTGGCATTGGGAAATGTGGTGTGCTTGCAGTGATGCACAACAACCACCTGCTCTAATAAAGATAAATGTTCTATACAAACAGCAGCGCTCTGTCTCCTTACTGCCTCCATCAAACCCCACCACACCTCCCTCAACACCTCTACAGACTAACATTTACACTGATATTAGTTCAGATTAGTTTTACACTGGAGCTACACTGCAAAAAAAATAAATCTTAGCACGTGACATGATCTCATTTCAAGGCAATAATTTTTTTTTTTTTTTTTTCTGATAGGATATATGTTTTTGTCTTACTAAGCTTTATTGCTTATTGCATATTTTAGGAATAATCTTAATCAGTCTTACTATAAGAATCAACATTAGTTATTCTGATTATGTTGTCCAAATTTAAGCCAGTGTGTTTTACTTGATTTGTGTGAATGGTCTTGGGGTGTAGTGAAACATGATAATGAGTACAAACTTTATTGATTAGTCCACCTCCGTTCTCCCCCAGCATTCCCAAATAAAGCACATTTAGCCGATGCTCCCAATAGACTTCCAACAATAGTGATAGGAGCTTAGCATTAGAGGAAAACACATCACTATTCTCACTCCATTTACAAGCTCAAACTAGCTCCATACTTCACTGGTAGGATTTGGAGGGATCTGACATTTAAAATGAGGCACTAAGAGCTTTAAAAGTGCAAAAAGTAGTGACCTCAGAATTCTACCAGTGAAATGTGGGGCTACTTTGAGTTTGTTAATGGTGTAAAAATACGGATTTCTTCGTATGGGCTAGCACTGTAAGCCTGTTGGGAGTATTGGCTAAAAGTGCTGTATTTTGGAATGCAGGGTAGGCTATTTAACAAAAGTTTGTCCTCATTTTCATGTTTCACTACACCCAAAGTCCATTTTACAGCGATTTTTTGCTTTAAAGGGAAAGGCCACATTTTATTTGTGCATCAAACACAAGTAAAGTGGAAAAAGTGATCAATGACTTGTTAGCTACATTAGCGTTTTAACACCTGAGCTAATTGCTGAGGAACACCCGCTACATATAAGTTACATTAGCTTCAAAACGTGAAAACTGGTGAAAAATAAGTGTGCATTTGTTGGTTTATCTTTGCATTTATCTTTAATATCTTCCACTGCAGCTCCAATTCTATTGAGCTGCTAGGTTATAACTTGTTCGCTACATTAGCCTAATGGGTTCACTGCTAATTGGTTGGGAATAAGCATCCACTATGTATCAGGTACATTAGCTTTATAGCTGTAAGGTTAAATGGTGGGAAATAAACGTGCATTAGACTAAACTACCTTAATTCAAATTGTAGCTCCAGCGCTAATCAGTGAGGTAAGAACTTCCAGCTCTTATTCAGCTATTTTTCCTGTCCTTTACTTATCAAAACATTAAAACAGCAGAGGAATGAGAAATAAGTTATTTTGTCAGGCAAAAAAATAGCCAAATAAATCAACCTTCCATATTAAACTCAGGAGACACGATTAGGATCACTGGTGAGTTTGTAGAATAAATAAAATGCTTAGTTCCATTCTCCAACACTGTACAGAGAGGAAGAATTTCTGCAGTTTCTCTTACTCTTACGCCACTCTTAAACACTGGACTATAAAGAGCTGGTGTAGCAGTCCTTTAACTCAGTGTTTATATATATATATATATATATATATATATATATATATATATATATATATATATAAGAATGGTGTTTGTTAGAATGGAATTCTGAAGCTGTACACTAGAGGGCGAACACATCACATACAGTAACTGATCTAGACCAGCTCTCAGCACAGCTCTGCAGTTTCTCTGCACATTATAACAAGCAGCCCCTTCACGATTACATGCTTTTACACTACAATTAAGTGTCATTATCAGAATACTGTGCCTTTTGGCCCTTAAAAAAGGTTTTAAAATGAATTTGACCAATATTTGTATTTTTAAATAATACCTAATTCATTACATGTTCTCTGTAGTTTAGGTAATTTGCAGTAGCTTAATAGCAAGTGCAGGAGCCACAGTAAGATTTAAAAAGTTATTTGCTGAAATAGTATAGGATTTTTCACACCCCCACTGTGTATTCTTCAGAATTCTATCTGCTATATTTACACACGGGCTGACTGGGGCATTATCCTGACTTTGTACCAGGAGGTTGGTTTAAATATACAGAGCTCATTTGGTTATTATCTGAAAAAAAATCTGCACTACTTTAATGGCATATTCAGGAATGTGTTCTGATCGTTTTAATAATCAGAGACTGTAGAGAAAAAAGAATCCACAATATCAGACACAAAAACAGCACATCACAGACAAGTGTGGTAGTACAATAAAATGTATTCACAACTTTTAGTGATTTTGTTCAAGAGGCGATGCTAAAATCACACTAAAATAAAACAGCTGCATGAGAAAACTCAACACTGATTCTGTATTTAAACATTTGGCACTCCATGACACCGTTTCTTGTTTTCTTAGCTAGAGCAGTCTTAAACACCCTCCGCACCTCAAAACCAGGCTCTGTATGTTCAGTCTGCAGTAACTTCATACAGTGGTGTTAAAAAGGGTTTCCCCCTTTGTGACTTTTTGCATGTTTGTCATGCAAAAAAAAATGTTATTATTAAATGAGAAAAAATCCAAACCTACATGTCCCTGTGTGAAAAAGTGTTTGCCCCTAAACCTAATAACTGCAATCAAGTGTTTGCGGTAACTTGCAATAAGTCTTTCACAGCGATGTGGAGAATAATCGGCCCACACTTCTTTACAGAATTGTTGTAATTCAGCCTCATTGTAGGGTTTTTTCCGTTTAAACGGCCTTTTTAAGGTCGTGTCACAGCATCTCGATCAGATTCAGATCAGTACTTTGACTAGGCCACAAACTCTTCATTTTGTTTTTCTTCATCCATCCAGAGGTGGACTTGCTGGTGTGTTTTGGATCATTGTCCTGCTGCAGAACCCAAGTTTGTTTCAGCTTCAGGTTACAAACATGGTCAGCATGCTCCTTCAGGATTTTTTAATTGCCAGCAGAATTCACTTTTTTTTTTTTTTATCACAGCAAGTTTTTCAGGCCCTGACGCAGCGAAACAGCCCAGAGCATCACACTACCACCACCATGTTTTACTGTTGATGTGATGTTCTTTTTATGAAATGCGGTGTTACTTTTTTCACCTTCCAAAATGTTCAGCTTTATTGTTGTAAGTTCAAACAGTATTTTCTCAAAAGTCTTGGGGATCATCAAGATGTTTTCTGGCAAAATTAAGACGAGGCTTAATGTTCTTTTTTGCTCAGCAGTGTTTTTTATCTTGGCACTCTGCCATGAAGGACATTTTTTTACCCAGTCTCTCTCTTATGGTGGAGTCATAAATGCTGACCTTGATTCAGGCAAGTGAAGCATGCATTTCTTTGGATGTTGTTGTGGGGTCTTTTGTGACCTTTTGGATGAGTCGTTGCTGTGCTCTTGGGGTATTTTTAGTCGTCTGGCCACTCCCGCGTACATTTATCACTGTTTTTCCATTTGTGAAAAATTGCTCTTACTGTGGTTTGCTGTAGTCCCAAAACTTTAGAAACGACTGATAGATCTAAATTACTTTCTTTCTTATTTGGTCCTGAATTTCTTTGGATACTGGCATGAGGTACAGATTTAAGTATCTTTTGACCTACTTCAGGCAGGTCCTGTAATTTCTTGATAACAGGTGTGGCAGTAATCAGACCTGCATGTGGCTAGAAATATTCCACCACAGCTATGAACAAACCACAGCTATGTTTTCACACAAAGCCATTAAGGTTTGGAATTATTCTCTCCTAAAAACATTTATTTAAAAAATACTTTTTGTATTCACTTGTGCTGTCTTTGACTAATATTTAAATTTGTTAGATGATCTGAAACATTTAAAATTGAAAATCATGAAGGGGCAAACACTTTTTCACACCACTGTAAGTGCACTGATTCTTTTTTACAGACTCCTATTTATCTAAACTGATGAAAAAGTGAATACGAAGGAGTACAGTGGTATACAAAAGTTTGTGTACCCCTGAAATTTCCATTATTTTCCTTTAGAAATCATGGTTGTTCAGCCATCTCAGTCCACAGACCTGAATATTATTAAAAATCTGTGGTGTGATTTAAAGCAGGCTGTTCATGATCAGAAACCATCAAACCGGACTGAACTGGAGATGCTTTCTAAGGAAAACTGGTCTAAAATACCTTTAACTAGAAGCCAGACTCTCACTGGAAGCTAAAAGGCTGTTATTTCTGCAAAAGAAGAATCTCTTAAATATAAATGTATTTTTTCTGTTGGGGTGCCTAAATTTATTCACCTGCCTAAATTTGTTCAAAGAATTATTGCACACTTTCTGTAAATCCTATAAACTTCATTCACTTCTCAAATATCACTGTGTTCATCTGCTATATGATATATTTAACTGAAATTTCTGATCTGAACAACCAATGATTTATACAGAAAAATCATGAAAATTTTAAACTTTTTCATACCACTGTACATCAGGGATACACACACTTCACACAAGCTCTGGCAACTGAGAACATTGGAAAACACTTCTGTTTGAGACATGAATTCTCTCACTGTTACTGTTTTTCAGTCTTGGAGAGATAAAGTTCAAACCATCTTAAAAAACATCCCAAACATCTGACTGACACAAACACATGACAGAGCAGGTATTTCTCTCATCAGACACTGCAGTAGCACAACAGACTAACAGCTATGATACCAATGCAGTTAGTATTCAATCAGTTAGCGCTGGTTCAGCAGTTCCTCAGTAATCACTCACTCAGTTAGTACTTAGCATTCATACAGCATAAACTCGGCTAACAATCGTTCAGTTAGCACTTAAACACTAAGAACTCACTTATTTAGTTAGCATTCATCCAGCACTCATTCAGTTATAATTCATTCAGTAAGCACTTAGCATTCATTCATTTAGCATTCACTGAGAGTATCAGTGTGTGTGAGTAGTGGTGCTATTTCGTCTGAATGCAGAGCACAATTTTAGAAAGTTTAGATTAAACATTGCTTTGATACTTTCAGCAGAAACCATAAAATGAATTGAGCTAAAGCTGCATGTAACAAGTGCTCATAAATCCCAACTCCCAAATGGAAAAGTAAAAAATAAATGCTCCAAAACTGGGATGACACGCTGTTTTCTCTGAGTATGACATCAAATCAACATGGCTCCTCCCACCTTCAGCAGCAGTAACACCCACTTCTTTATATTTAAACCAGAGTATGAATATAAACTTATACAACACGTATCTGCAGTGTAACAAATAAGAAAGCACAAAATACAGAGTGAAGTTGGAGTGGATTAATAAGAGTGCTTTAAATGAAAAATAGAAAATCTGGAGTGATGGTGAAGCGGATTGGTTACAGAACAGTTTGTGCTGTGAGTGGAACTTACTGACGCTCCCCTCTACTCACACATTCTGATTAAAATTCATTAAAAACGGATCAAATGGCCTCTGTGGCTTCCTGCTGTTTTTTTCACGGCTTGCACTGGGAATTTTCTTCCTGTTCAGAAAGACGTTCTGTCAGCACTCGTGCCAAGTCACACTGAGGCTCCAAGGTCACTGTCCAAAAAACGAAGCCTGCACCATCAGCTCAAGCAGATCAGAAAGAGCAGACTTCATTAAATCCAAGCACAGGCGCTATTTACAGACCCAGACAGTCACTTTGTTTACAGGGGCCGTTTTAAAGCCTTGAATGACCAAAATCAGCTGATAGCGAGACTCAGACGGGCTGTGGAGTTCTTAAGGCAAACAGCCTCGTTCAGCTGCTAATCTGCATTTAGTCTTAGATCCAAAACCAGGAAACCCTATTCATTCCCCTGCATTTGGCCTCTTCTTTAAAAGTGGTGAAGTCAGAATATAAATCCACACTGAGTTACAGGTCCACTGTGTGGTTCAGAAGCAAGGAGAAGCTGTAACGTTCTGCTGTAGCCTCTTTAGCACGTCCACACCTGAAGAGAGTGAAGAGAGAACAAACTGCAGTCAGGCAGAGAAAAGTACTGGATAATATTATTATTAGAACTTCCAACCTGAATATTAAATCTTATCAGAAACTGCTCCTTCATGCAGCGTTCACTACTCGCAGCTACGCAACTCTGCCCCGTGCATCCCATTAAAAACTCTGTGTTTAAAAGCTCAGCGGCACATTTTCAGCGTTCTGTGTTAAAGCAGCTTCACACTGCACACATATACGCGCTGGTCTGGAACTCAGAATCTTCTTACTATATTTACTTTCTTGCTCCCGCGCCAGAGAGTTCTGACCAATTACAGAAGACAATGTGCTCGTGTGGTTTATTGGTGCACATGTAATCAATGAATCCGGACCATAGAAACAAACTACAGGTGTGAAAACTCCATTTTATACTCAGCCAATTAAGTTCTTATTCAGAAATTCTTTCAACCAAGCTGAGAACTTTAAAATAAAGTAAACTAAAGTTATCATACATTTATCATGCATTCTTTATGCAAGCTCCCCACGTTGGCTTTATCTCCCAAACAACCAAGTGTATACTAGTATTTTAATTTGACACCACTAATATAAATATATTTGCATTTTACATTTCTTACATTCATTATTTTATTTACATTTAAATATTTACTATAAAAACGTGCGTCTTAAGCAGAACAAGTGTGATTAATTGCAGTTAATCACAATGTTGTTGTGATTCATCTGATTAAATTTTGTAATCAATTGACACCAATAATATTATTTATAACTTTGTTCTGTATATTACTGTTATAAAATGTTCTGTATAATACTGTTATTAAAGCTACGTTCTGGATTTATATGTTCTTAGAACTTCATTCTGTTTGTTTATCTGATCAGTCACTGGGTCATAAGATAAAGGGTCAGGGGTCCTGCACTTGGCCGTTTACTCAGCGACGATGACCCAGTAATTGACCTGTAAACAGTGTGATAAGTGTGTGAGACAGGTTTCTAACCTTCACTGTGCTGTCCACAGCTCCAGAGAAGAGGCGTCCCCTGGAGACAGCCAAAGCCGTTACACTGCCCTGGTGCCTCAGCAGAGTCTGGGTGCAGATCATGTTGTCCATACTCCACACCTGCATAGGTAAAACAGTCAGACAGCCAAAACAACACCAATCAGATACAGTTGCAAGAAAAAGTATGTGAAGCCTTTGGGATGACTCGGATTTCTGCATAAATTGGTCATTAAATGTGTTCTGATCTTCATCTAAGTCACAACAATAGACAAAAACAGTCTGTTTAAACTAATACCACACAAAAAATATATGTTTGCATGGTTTTATTGAACACAACATGTTGACATTCATAGTGAGGGGGGAAAATTATGTGATCCTTTGTATTTAATAACTGGTTGATTCCCCTTTGGCAGCAAAAACCTCAACCAAACATTTCCTGTAGTTGAAGAGCAGATCTGCACAACAGTCAGGAGGAATTTTGGATCATTCCTCTTCACTAAACTGTTTCAGTTCAGCTATAATATTCTTGGGATATCTGGTGTGAATCTCTCTCTTGAGGTCATGATGCCACAGCATCTCAATTGGGTTGAGGTCAGAAGGCGTATTTTCTTCTGTTGAAGCCGTTCGGTTGTTGATTTACTTTTATGTTTTGAGTCGTTGTCATCCATCCTCTGTTGAGCTTCAGTTGGGGGACAGATGGTCTTAAGTTTTCCTGAAAAATGTCTTGGTAAACTTGGGAATTAATTTTTCTGTTGATGACGGCAATCCGTCCAGACCCTGAGGCAGCAAAGCAGCCCCAAACCATGATGCAGCCTCCACCATATTTCACAGTTGGGATGAGGTTTTGATGATTGTGTTCTCCACACAAAGCGTTTGTGTGTTCCTTCCAAACAACTCAATTTTGGTTTCATCTGTTCACAGTATATTTAGCCAGTAGTGCTGTGGAACATCCAGGTGCTCTTTTGCAAACTTCAAACATGCAGCAATGTTTTTTTTTGGACAGCAGTGGCTTTCTTCGTGGTTTCCTCCCATAAACTCCATTCTTGTTTAATGTTTTCCTTATTGTAGATTTGTCAACTAAAATGATATCTGTAAGTCTTTAGCTTACAGTCTAGGATTCTTCCTCACCTCATTGATCATTCTGTGCTCTGCTCTTGCAGTCATCTTTACAGGACAACCACGCCTAGAAAGAGTAGCAACAGTGCTGAACTTTCTTCATTTATAGACCGTCTTTCTCACCGTGGACACATGAACATCAAGAGTTTTAGAGAAACTTTTTTAACCCTTCATGCAAGTCAACAATTCTTGAACGTAGGTCTTCTTAGAGCTTTATCTTTTGTGTGAGGCATGATTCACATCAAGCAATGCTTCTTAAGAACAGCAAACTGTTTTTTCTTATAGGGCAGGGCAGCTTTAACCAACACATTCAACCTTATCACATCCTGACTCCAATTAGCTCTTAAAAAAGTCATTCATCTAGAGGTGTTCAATAAAACCATGCAAACGTATCATTTTTTGTGTGGTATAAGGTAAAGCAGACTGTGTTTGTCTTTTGTTGTGACTTTAATGACCAATTTATGCAGAAATCAAAGTATTCCCAAAGGGTTCGCATATTTTTTTGGCAATGCTAAATCAGATCTAAAGCTGCTGTAGTTTTATAAAAATAGACTTGAAAGAGTAAACAGGCCTGGTCCCCTCACCCTGAGTGAGCGGTCATAGGAGGCACTGAACACTTTGGTCTGGTCTGGAGTGGAGATGACCGCCAGGGCATAGACTGTTCCAACATGACCCGTCAGCGTCCGCACCTGCTCTTTAGATTCAATGTCCCACACCTGGAGAGACAGAGGAGAGATTCAACATCTTTGATTTATGGAGCTCTCAGCAAAACCGGTTCTTAATACCAAAAAAGAAGGTTCTATGATCATTTTGAAGCTATACAAAAATAGAGAACCAATGTAGTTAAAATGTATATACACTTGTAGTTTCCAGAGGTGTCAAGTAAATAATTTGTTTGTTATATTACTCAAGTAGAAATTTGGGTTCTCTATACTTTACTGAAGTAATTATTTTACTTTCTACTTACATAAAAAATAGGCTTGTTACTTCTATTTCATTTCATCTTGTTTTTATTCTGGCTAGTCTTCATTAAAAAAAATCTACATAAATCTCTCCATCCAGATGTGTTTCAGAGTGAATCTAATTTGTGGTTGGATGAGAAGTATAAACATATGCCATTCTGACACCCAATAGGTTTACACACACCACACACACACTCCAGCAAGAACATAGCAGACGTATGTAGTCTAGTATGAAGATGATCCGTGCAGAGACTCAAGAGAACTCGAAGCAAACGTCCAACTAAGCTTCTTTAATATATTTACTTTGTACTAAAAATAGTTTTTTCAATAGGTATTTATGCAGCTGAAACAGGGAACAGCCTAGTGCATCCCAAATTTATCAACATTAACATTTTAAAACAACATTATAGTCAATATGGCTTTTAGTAAAATGTGTTTTGGGTAGTGCGGGTAGTGCACTGGAGGACACAGTGGCATGGCCTAAGCTTTTGTTCTTTAGGTCATTTTTTCCCCTTACATTACTTTTAATTTTATACTTTAAGTAGTTTTGAAACCACTCCTTCTACACTTTTAACTGAGTAAAAAGCTTCAACTCCTACAGAAAACCCTAATATTAATTAATTACTTTCCTTAATAATACATTTTAAAAACCTTTAATTAGAAAAACAAGTAAGCATCAATATGTGTCTGATACTATTTGTAATATGTTGCATTAACCATTTTCTTTTTTTTATTCCACACAATACACAGCATGTCCTAATAAATGAATAAAAGAGTAATGGTTAACAGCTGTAGCTGTAGCTGGAATATTTAATCAGGAACTCTTACATGGATGAGATTCTCATAGGTGCCACACACTATGTGGTGGTTGGTGACAGCGATTGAGTACACACTGCCCCCAGAGGTCTGGAGAACATGGACACACTCCAGGGAACGGATGTCCCAGATCTGGTTTGAAGGGAGAAAAGCATCAACAAACAAAAAGAGTACACTGTCAGTTTTATTTTACATAAAACACAAAAACATTGATTTACTCTCTAACACTGTGTGGATGTTTTGGTAATATGTCCCAAAATACATAGAATTACGTATAAATTATGTGTTCATGGCATTCATAAATCATTCATAATGACATCAACTCAGTTTCATGTTTATAATAGTTTTTGCCCGCTATTAAAGCTTCTTTTTACTAAACTAAAATATTGGTGAAAGCACAGATTAGGGTTTAAATGCTGGACAACATGACATTCACAGATATTGTGATAAATTGCATCCCACCGTGTACACTATATGTTCATATAGATGCATATTATATGAGACATTATACAATATCCACAGACAAGCACATATAATATAGGACAGGACACTGTGTAGCAGCAGATCACATGATGTGTTTGTAAACTAAACAACATGTCAGATACTGAGACCAGATGAAGTAGATTGTGTTTAATCAACTGATTATATTTAATAGGATCATCAGTTGAAGGAAAGCGATCAAGTAAAGCCTGATCGTTTGGATTAAAACAAAATGAACAGTAATGTGTACCCAAATTTTTGACCTGCAGTGTGGCAGAGACTGTAGGCTGTAGTAATCACGGGCTCTTTTTCTCAGCACGCTGAGTGAGCGAGTCCCATTCCCCGCAGAGCCAGCCAGCCTCTTCAGATACGGAAAAACTGAACGCATCCAAAGCCCTAAGTCACTGCCCGTTACTACAGTAACCATGAAGTGTTAAAAAGCTGAACCAATCAAATCCCTCCCTTTAAATCCCTCCCATATAGCATGACGGAGAAACTGACTGACCCCACCACCCCCCCTTTTTTTCTTCTGCCTCTCCCTCTCTCTGCTGCTACTGCTTCCATCTCTCTCTCTCTCTGTCTCTCTCTCTCTCTCTCTCAGCGTCTGTGGGCTGTAGATGAAAGACACAGTGAGTGTAGTGATGGTCCCTTTCCTGCCTCTCCTCCCAGGAGCCTTATTTAGACCTGGGCATTGGTTGTATCAGTCCTGCATGTCTCTACTGAGCTCCTTTCACTCAGCTCAGTCCTTTTAGCAACCACAGATTTACTGTACAGGGCTCTGCTTTCGGCACCTCCAGCCAAAAAAATCCATCTAATAATAATGTAAATAATAATATATATAAAATATATAAATATATATATATATATACTTTTTCTTATGGTATTAATGTTACTGTTTAAATTGTCATAAAAAAATAGGTTTGTGTCTAACTCCGACAATGTCTTTATTAACTAAATCCACAGAATACAGACTGAAATGTTTTAGGTATGTCTGACCTTTATGGTTTGGTAGGATCCACTGTACAGATGGTTCTGGGATGCGACCAGAGCTCGAACCCAGTGATTTAAACCAGTCAGTTCTTTCTTCAGCTTCAGCTCTGTTCCTACAATGTCCCACACCTACACATACACACACACACACGCACAGACACACACACTGCATTCCATTAATTCATGGAGAAAAAACTTGGAGAAAGTACTTAGGAAAGTCCCACAGTGATGAGATCATTCAGCTGTTTATACTCAACCTCCCCTAAAATCCCCTCACCATCACCCCGGTAACAAGAACACAGTGTGTGCTTTTAGAGGCATGCTTTGCAACATTTTTAGTAAATCAATGTATTTTATACTGTTTGAGATTATTAAATGAGTCATTACAACAGATTAAGGTTCTCTCAGATGGCCTTGTGGTCTGTAGGGGTGGGCTGCAAGTCCTATCAACTCACAAGAGGGTCTCGCCTTATGGTAAATACTAGGAACACACCCCCAAGCAGAAAGTGATATGTTGGCATGCTATTTGCTTGGTGCTTTAAAATCACAATAGGGTTATCTGTAGACATTTAGGTTTTTTAAGTTGGAGCAGTGAGAAAAAAACTGAGAAAGTTCATGTCAGAGCAGACAAGGAACAGAAAAAGAGCTATTGACAGACAAAGGAGTCGCACACAGGTGAACCTCAGGCAAGCCTTCTTCTAATGACCAGAGCTAAAGTGTTTTCTCTCTTCCTGTGCATGTCAAGTTTTATTATGGTAGAAAGCGCCTGACTTATTAGAAACGCCTGGCCGCCAGAGTCTGGCCATCGCCACCAGACTCTGGCCATCGCCACCAGACTCTGGCCATCGCCACCAGTCTCTTATTAGAAGCACCAGACTCTGGTCATCGCCGCCAGACTCTTACTAGAAGCACCAGAATCTGGCCATCATCGGCAGACTCTGGCCATCATCGCCAGTCTCTTATTAGAAGCATCAGACTCTGGCCATCGCCACCAGACTCTGGCCATCACCACTAGACTCTTATTAAAAACACCAGACTCTGGTTATCATCGCCAGTCTCTTATTAGAAGCACCAGACTCTGGCTATTGTCACCAGACTCTTATTAGAAGCACCAGACTCTGGCTATCGTCACCAGACCCTTATTAGAAGCACCAGACTCTGGACATCGTCGCCAGTCTCTTATTAGAACCAACAGATTCTGGAAATCGCCACCAGACTCTGGAAATCGCCACCAGATTCTGGCTATCCCCACTAGACTCTTATTAGAATTCCTCAGACTCTGGCCATCATTGCCAGTCTCTTTATTAGAACCAACAGATTCTGGAAATCGCCACCAGACTCTGGCCATCGTCGCCAGTCTCTTATTAGAAGCACCAGACTCTGGCCATCGCCGCCAGACTCTGGCCATCACCACTATACTCTGGCCATCACCACTATACTCTTATTAGAAGCACAAGACTCTGGCCATCGTCGCCAGTCTCTTATTAGAACCAATAGACTCTGGAAATCGCCACCAGACTCTGGAAATCGCCACCAGACTCTGGAAATCGCCACCAGACTCTGGAAATCGCCACCAGACTCTGGAAATCGCCACCAGACTCTGGAAATCACCACTAGACTCTTCTTAGAAGCACCAGACTCTGGCCATCGTCGCCAGTCTCTTATTAGAACCAACAGACTCTGGAAATTGCCACCAGAATCTGAAAATCACCACCAGACTCTGGAAATCGCCACCAGACCACCAGGCCATCACCGCTAGACTCTTATTAGAAGCGCCAGACTCTGGCCATCACAGTGGTAAATTCTGTTCTGCTCTTTTAACACAATAAAAAAAGATTCATAATTTTAAAAGAGAAAAAAATAATAATTGGTTGATATGTGAGTTTATTTAGACCATGTGGAGGTGCTTTTGGAGAGTACTAAGCACACATCTCTAAACTATGAGCTTAAAGTTCACCTTGATGGCTTTGAGGGAGCCACTGAAGAGCATGTTGTGTGAGGAAACAAGTGTGCACACTGGGTTATCATGTGCACGAATTGTGTTCACTTTCTGCAGGGTCTGGATGTCCCAAACCTGAGGAAGGAGAGAGACACACACACACAAACACACACAGACATCAGGAAACACTTTAAAAAGAAAAGTGTGTACATTTAGAGTTGATGGTAACTCAAAGAGTCTCACTCACAATGATTGTGCAATCAGCCGAGCCACTGTACAACTTATTCCTGCAGAGCACGAGCAAAACAGAGAGAGATAGACAAGTTTCTTTTTGATTAAATTTTAACAGAAAGTTGTACAAGTTACAGTTCCATCTAGTGTTGTTTAGGATCCAGATAAGGTAGTTAATATAACAAATTGTAATTTAATGTGCTCTATCTTTTCCTATGGTTGTTTCCAACACCAAACCTTTTTTTACAAATCAAATCCAATGTATGTATACAGCGCTCACCCGTTTATCTGGTCTCCGACCTGTAAGGTTGTTTCTGTTAACCGATTTTCTGTTTGACTGTTTCCATGAACAAAGGCTTCTTTACATCGGTTTCTTTGGCCAGAAGCCATGTTCAAAGATTTTACTTACAGAATGTAGTCTTCCTGTCATTAAATCTAAACACTTTTACACACTCACCCCTGAATACACAATGCAAGCACAATCCCATCATGGCCCTCCAGCGTCTTCTGGCACTTATATGTGGTGCATGTGTCCCATACCTGAACTCACAAAAAATAAATATTAATAATAAAGGTAAACAATACTAAAATTAGAACATATATACATACATATATATTTCTGCTTGGCTAAAAACATTTGTAAATACATCCAAAGCAACTTGGTGTGGAATTTCAATGTAAAGAGAGCACACCTTGATGGTTTTGTCAGAGGATCCGCTGAAGAGCAGGTCACCGGTGGAGTAAACACACAAACACCACACCGGCCCCTGGTGGCCCACAAATGTGCCCTTACACTTAAAGATCTGCTGAGGGTCGTACGCTGCAACACACAGACACACCAATTAAACACACTGCTAGAGTATCACTGTTTAAGAAGGGGTAATAAGAAATACTTACAGCCCAGGATACCCATGTTCAGCCTGGCATTAATATGGGACAACTCATCCTGAGGAGAGAGGGAGGGAGAGAATTAACCATGCCCCAAATTCAAGATGCCAGACAGCTATTAATCAAATCCAAATCACCTATAGTGAAACAGGTTCTTCAAGATCAGGACAGATCAAAGAATATTATTATGGTTAAGGTGTACTGCTTTTAGTAGTATAAAGAAAACAATAAGAAAGACTGCTTTAACTGCAGCAAGCAGCATCTGCTTAAAATAGATTCTTACTCAATTGTGGTGATTACATCAGTAATTATTGTGATATACTGCTAGAAATGATTACAAAAAACCTTCTCAGACAATATTTTGAACACTACACAGAGCAGAATTTATCCTATTTATCCTCTGTAGAGTGAAACACTTAATAAGAATCAGCATATCATAATTGTTTGATAGCATGTTCTAAATATGGCACGATCACTGAAATTTTGGCTGCTCCAACTTATTAATCCTGACGTGATATGTGCACTGTAAAAAAGTATTGTAGTATTATATTTTGTTACACTGCCCACCCCTGACATCCCGACATATATTTGTGCTTACATTAAGCATAGAGGCATCTCTGCGAAACTCCATCAGATCTTCACTTAGCTTGCTCTGGTTCTCATCCAGCACATCTGAAAAACATCACAGAACATTTAACATTTTAAAAAGTTTAGTTTGTGTCTAAAATGTGACAGTAGCAAATATCTCGCTTTGTTGGAGTAATTGTCTCTACAGTTGAGAGATTTTCTACCAGATTTTGAAGTTGTGTCTTAGAGCAAAATTATATCCAGGTTCAGCAAATTGCCACTGTTGGGCCACTGAGCAAACCCTTTAGCCCTCACCGCACCCTGGGTGCCAGAGCATTGGTGTTACGGTTTCCTTCCATTTGTGTTTTTCCCTTAGACATGCAGGCTTATTACGCTGCCACTGTCAGTGCCAAATAATCATAATCTCACACATTCCACAGCTGTGGGAGTTTTGGTTCCATTTTAAACCATTCCTAGTCAAAAAGAAATGGAAATGATGAAATATTGTCCTGACATCTCTTACCGAACTTGAGCTCCAGATTCTTCTCAAGCTGATCCAGTTTTTCTGACAATTTGCCCAGCATTGAGCGAAGAAAGGAGATGTCCTGGTCTTTCTGTGCCAGTGTCACCTGCATCTCATGGAAGCGATCATCCGTCTGTTGCAGGAACTCCTTCAAACCCTCAAACTTGCACACCTCAAGGTGGGTCTCATATGTGTCCTGGTTACCGATGAAGGTGCAGCTGAAATAATAATGATATGTGTGCTAATAAATATCAGTAATGCATACAAAATATTAAATCTATAAAATTTAGATTATTTATTTAATACAGAGTTACTAACAGGCTCATCACCAATGCACCTTATTTAGCTGATAATAAATTACAGTGATAAAAATGATGCTGCCATTGTGCACAAACGGTAAGGATTAAGCACTGAACATGTGTGTGTGTGTGTTTTTCTCTCACATACCCGTATTTAGAATGAGGGCATTTGATGTGTTCACACTCCTTCAGATGAGCCTCCAGGTTCATGGTGAGCAGCGGAGGGCAGTTGGGGTTGTTTGGGCAACGAACTGGACGGTAATCACAGCTCCCCTCATGATCCCTGTACAAACACACACACACACAAAAACACATACACACACAAATGTTAGAGTTAGACCCTGAGCCCAGGCCTCCAGCACTGAAGTGACTGTAAGAGAGAGGAAAAGGCATGTTTCACTGCAGAAACAAGTAGAACCAGAGGAAGCTCAACTCAAGAACTACCCTCTAGTTAATATAGGTAATAAGATTTTAGTAATGACTGACAATCAGAGTAAGACTGCTTTGCTGAACTACAGTAGACTGATTACATTGAAACAGCCTGTTAACCAGTAATAAATAACATAATAAGAAAAGCGATTAATGTCAGCACAGATAGACCTTATACACTATTATCCTCAAAACTTCCCTTTTTGTGAGTTTTTTTGACTTTCAGCCCGCAGCACAACGCGTACAGTGATCGCGCACACTGTGCTGAGGTGAAAGTGGTTCCAGTTCTCCCAGCATTCAGCTCTATGGAGAAGTTTGTGGTCCTGGACTAAAGAAGGTCACACCATTTTATAAACCACATCCATTTACTAAACTAGCGATGATCTGGAGATTGACGAGAAATGGGTTCAAGAGACAAAGAGGAGCATAATCATGTTCTCACTTTCTGGTGCTGAGTTTGATGGTGAAGGGACAGCCCAGTGGATCGACCTCGAAAGCTCCTGGTTTGCCCGAGGCTGAGGGCCGGCAGCCATATTTGCAGTGGACAAACAGCTCTCCGATCTGCTCAGCCACAGCGATGTTATTCACCACCACGGTCAGCTTTGAGTTGTCCACTGGGCATTTCTCTGCACACACACACAAATACACAGTCAGGCTGACCTGCACTTACCTGTGGAAAGTGACTGGTGGATATCAGACCCGCTAGTGCAGCAAACAGACTCTGATCACAACAATGTGCAATAATGCAAATACTAATATTCTGAAGTAACATTTTTATTGTCTCGCTGTTAGCTGTCCCCCTTTACAACACAGATAGCACAGGGTAGATAGTAGAGAGGACTGGAAATGACTAAACTGGGGGGACAAACTCTAACAGGAAGTAGTGAGGCCCTGATGTTTCCCCTTCACTGACGACTAACACTGAAATGAGGAAGGGAAGGTTGAAGTGGTTCAAGTGGACTGCTGAGGTTGGAGAGGTCAGAAATGTTCCTACCTGAGGTTAAAGCACATCGCCTGCAGAAGGTGTGCTGTAGGAACATAAACAAAGAGACTGATTTTAACATGGGTTATAATTAAGAATCCTGCTCATAATCACAATAACCAGCTCATTACAGGATTAATTAAATCCTGAATCAGACATTATAGATATTAGTGTTTTTTTTTTTTAATAAACTCACCAACACAAATATCAAATCTTGGTTTTTGGTAATTTAAATGAACAAACCTTATCACACTGACTGAAAAAAGCTATATTTTTGATTTATACAAGCAGCAGAAAACTGCTTTAAATAAACACCAAATACACTTTCTTAAATAACTTAATAGATAAAAATAAATGATGCGTGGAAATACTGCTCTTTCTCCAGTAGAGCACTGGTAAATCTAAAATTACCAGTGTATTTGTTTCTTTTTTATTTGTTGTATTTCTAGTCAATTGTCAAAATTTATTTACATACAAAGTTTACATTAATTTATTTACATAAATAAATGTTATTAAAATAATTTCCGAGCTGCAGTCGTCACTGACACAGCCACAGGAAACGGGTCAAAACTGACAGGAAATCAATATGTGGGCTGTATCCAGAATTTAAGGGTGGAATGCTCACCCCACAGGTGGTGATGACAGGGTCCTTGAAAACACTGCAGCACAGCTGGCAGCACAGCTTAACTGATGGCTGTTCTGCAAACACCTGTGGCTCCTGAGAGGGGGATGGAAAGAATGAGTGGGAGTAAAAAAAAAAATACATTTGTTTTTTGCCATGGACAGCTGATTTTGACGTTTTGTAAAAGGCTCAATTAACCTTATGTAGAGACAGAGGACAGCTGTGTGTGCTGGCGATCTGGCTGGAGGGTCCTTAAGCAGGGGTGGGTTTAGCAGCGTGTGACTAACTGCACATTAAATGCATTTTATATAAATGGTGGAGCCTAGTTCCCAACTTTACTTTTCTTACAGTCTCAAATCTTCATTCAAAACGCTGTATACTCAGTGAGGTTTCACTAGACTAAATCTCTGTCTGGAAAATTGCGCCTTAAATTTTGAAAAGCACACTTTTTCTCTTTGTAGTCTGCTGTCCATATATAGAAAATTAACTGTAAAAGCAACATGCAATGAACTGCTACAGAAATTGATGACAACAGAAATTATGAGCTATTCTGATCATACAATAGGACAGATGGGTGGAACATCAGATACTAATACTGAGTCAGTTTACCCCATGTGTATTGTATCATGTGGTGTTGCAGATGTAGACTTTTTGCTAACTTAGCGTATTTTAGGTGAGGGTGTTACTGACCGTGTCTTCCTCTTCCTCATGCAGAGAGAAAGTGGAGCGCAGTGACATGTTGGACTCCGAGTGAAGAGAGCGAACAGAGATGGCTGAGTCTGACCGGCGTGGTGTACTGATAGGGGGCTGCACGCACGCACACACAAACACACAAAATCAGGATGTTTAGCTGTAAAAACAATAATTCCTGAATTCCTCTGTTCACATAATTATTAAAAAATATGTCCTCAGCCAGGAAGCAGTAAGATCTGGACACTGCAGCTGGCTGGATAGAAGAGGACAGCCTGCTGGTCTCTCAGGTAGAGCCAGACCTCAGCAGTAATCAGAGAACGATAAAAACAGAAAAGCAATTCATCAGCAGAACTAACGAATGCCCACTGCACTGCAGCATATGGACTGAACATGCTTTTTCACCTGTTCTGCTGAACACACAGTGTGAGCAGAGCAGAGCAATGTACTGTATACTGTATATCTGTATCAGTGTCAGGCTACAGAACTCACTATCAAATTCAGATTATTGACCGATAAAGAAACAATTTATTGCCCAGATCATAATCTGTCATTGTTCCATTACAAACCACACAGAAATCTGCAATAGTCCAGAACATAGAACCTTCTTCTTGTATTTACTTTTTTATTAATTTACTTTAAAATTTACATTTAGGAAATTGTCTCTAAATGGCCAACTGCATCCAGAGACCTGATATTTTCAAGTTCCTCCTGAACTGCACCTGAAATCTAAAATTACAAGCTTTACGCTAAATGTTTTGAGCAGTATTTGACTGCACTCAGCCACAAAAAACCTCAGTGCTGGTATGTAATTTTGATCAGGTTTGAAAATAAAGTACATACAAAAATCATCCAAAAGTACTTCAGCACTTTAAAACATCTTAAAAGGAATCACTCCAACTCACACCACAGATGTTAAGTGTCTGTTGTTTTGTAAGGATATCTTATACATTTAGACATTTAAACTGACTCTGTATGTTAAATTTTATAACCAGTGTTGATTCATCACCAAAAACTCTTCAAAGCATAGTCTTTGGCTTCATCTGGTTCTGGTAAACAGGCACGCTGTTAAAGTAATAGGCAGTGTTAAGAAGTGGACTCCAGCAGAGCTGGACTGTGATTACCATGCCATCATCGTCGTCCCGTGGAGAGTAGGTCAGGGTGCTGGAGGACGAAGGGGTCCTGCGGTGCTGTTTGTAATTACCGGTCGTCTCGGCTGAAATTTCACAACATGGTTATTACAATGGATCAATCTCACTGCACAGCCCGAGGGCGTTCAGGCTGATCAATGGTAGAACTGGGTCAATCTCCACTACTGTTTTATAAGTTCAAGTTATCTACATGCAACAATTTCTAATATGTTGCTGTTGATGTAAAGATAATCAATCACCTAAATAAGCTATAACAAGCTGAGCCAGTGTTTCATTTTTACAATGCAGACCTAGCAGATCATCTGTTTCCATATTCACAGAAATATAAATACAGTGCCAAGCAGCTTGTGTTTACCTTTGCTGACTGGAGCGACTGCAGAAAACGTGGGTCCAAAAGTAGATTCCATTCTGGTCTGCATGAAGCATCACAAACAGTCAGACATTGGTGTGATTAAAATAACTTATGGTCTTACTTAATAATACGCTTTTTTTTTTCTAAAAAGTACCATAAATTCACACCTCCACTGTATTCGTTACTGACGTGAACAGCGCTGTGTTTCTCACCCAGTTACTGACATCAGATAAACTACTAACAGTGGCATCAATGGGCAATCCTCCTGAAAAACGGTTGTAGCACGCTTTACCGGAGTTCATAATCCATCAAAGCCATGTAGAGTAGGGCCTTCACAGCCTGCAAACAGAATACAGCATTAAACACTGTAAAGATACTCCCACCTCATACAGTCAGATACACTCACTTTTCACATTATTTAATTTTTTAATACTGTAAAGTGCTAAATTAATTGGTACCGTGCATGGTGGCTGAGCATTGCTAATTGGCTACTTTGATGCGACATCACCACATTTCTAATTGGGTGTTGCTAAGCCATCTCACTGTCCCAGATTACACTTATAGGCCTGCTAGGTGGTTGTGATGGTCTCATACATGGTTAATAGTAGTGCTGTGCAATAAAATGATAATGATAATTATTGCAAAATAACTTTCCCTTAATAGTAATGTAATAAAACTTCGGGGGGAAAAAAAAGTCAATAAAACTTTGTCATGACTCGTTCCGGGGACGTTTCAGACAGACAATGGAAACAGCTAATGAGAATAGGATTAGCGCCACGCTGAACCAATCATGTAGCTTGAATAGAGTTTGTGAGTGAGATAGTAAGTGAGTGAGATAGTAAGTGAGTGAGTGAGATAGTGAGTGCTCTGTGCTCATGCTCTGTGTGTGTGTGTGTATGGTGGTGAGAGTGCCAACAGCAATCATTGTAAGTTCTAGCAATATAGCTACATTAAACGCCTTTCTTGGCCATTCTTTTAACGCGTTCTGCCGGATGCTTAAATATGATGCTAATAAGCATTTATTTATTTGGAACTGACCAGAATTTCAACAAAACAGAATTTAGTTTACAGTTAGTTTACTTCGTTATTCTGTAACATTTGACCTTTTGAATATACAGGATTTAAGTTTTATATTTTTATTTATATTCTCTTACTTATGGGTAAAAATAACATTTAAGTGTGACAGAAAGTGATTTGATTTATATCATGATAAATATCCATATCCACTGACATGGAAAACTATATCCTGATAAGATCTTCTTTTTTTTTCTCCATATCGCCATGGTTGATAGGATGTTGCTACGTGAGTACTATCTTTGATAGAGTTGTGGTGGTGCCTTTGGTATAACACAGTTCATTGCTTATATCTTGGACAGGTTAGATGAGAAATCTATGCAAAAAAAATGATTGGAGTAAATAATAAATTAATGTGCAGACCTAACAGTCTACAGCCACTGAGAGATGTGGTAATGCTCGACTGTACAGATTTAGGTAACAGATTTGGGTGAAGTGCAAATATAAGATGGATTAGAGCGACTGTGACTCAGCTGGCTGAGGTTCAGGAGGCCAGACAGAGCAGTAGTTTCCAGTAATCAAACACTAAACAACACGCTTCAAACAGCTCATCCTAAGGTGCGGTGTTGCCAGCACTACTCAAACCAGAATGAAGGAAACCACAGAAATAATTATATAACACAAGGAACTAATCAGTTTCTCACAAACAACACACCCGAAAAAAGTGAGAATTATTTAATCCTGAAGGTGTAAATTGAGTGTAACATATCCTGCTATACACAGTATGTAAACACTTTATTTAATATATGTATATTTAACATAATGCTGCAAAACAACCTGATTTTAATACACAAGTTTACAAGCCTATCTATTAAGTCTACAGCACTTTAGCCAGACCAATTCCTGCTAACATTATTAAGACAGTTTTAGCCTGAGCTCATTTTCACAGAGCATAAACAAGAACAGGACTCTTTTAGTCTGCCTAATTCTAAGGCATAAAAGATGCTGAAATAAATAAATAAACAAATAAATAATTTTATGAGGGGAAAAACAAAGAAAATTTCTGAACATGAGATCTCCACACACATATCAGCATTACCCAGAAAAATACCCTTTATATTTAAATGATTCAATGAAAACAATGTGACTAAAATCCTTCGGAGTGGGTTTGGTGTAAAACACTCCCTTCTAGAGAAACTTACCCAGTCATAACTGTTTGCAGTGGCAGGTAATGGAACCAAGCCTCTAAACCTCTAAAAGCTCCCTCCTAGATTGTTATTAAATGAATAACATTGCCTGATACATGAGATCTTGGTCTAATACATGTCTTTAATATTGTATATTTATTTATATTGTTATAACATTATTATAGTGAAAACAAAAGCAGTCCCTTGCATTTTACTGAAGAAAATATTTTCCCACATTTAACAATCATCAACATCCATATAAAACTCAGAAGACAAGTGTAGTTTCACTGGTGGGTTTGAAAAGTAGACAAAACTGCTATATTTGTGTGGTAGCCCTGGTGAAGCCTGGTTCCACGTTTCACCACTGTAAAAAAATCCACTAACATTATAGGTCAGGAGGCCTAATTTCACTCCAAACCCCACTCTGACTGTGACACTGGTGAAATTCCTTTCAGATGGATTTGTGAAGCGTTTTTCCAAATCAGGGAAAAAAGCACCTCAGCAAATCATGAAGGAACCTATTGAAACTACATGATACACATTTGCAATAACACCTTAAAGTACATCCAATTGAACCAGCTATCAATTATGTTTCTTCCTGATTTATAATGGAAAATAAATATAGTTAAAGTGTGTTTCTATCAGCTGGAAGGTCGCAATGAAACCACCTTTATTACACATACATTAGCTATAGACATCTAATTTAGCTACTGAAGTAAACCTGAATTATCCAAAAAAGTCATACAGAGAGGGCTGTAAGAGCATAAACACAACACATCTGAACACCACTCAGCTAACGTAGCTACAATTCAGGCTAAAGTTTCTCATTGTCAAACAAAAAGTCAACCTTTTATAAGTAACGTTACCTAAAGAAAATAACAGTCTGGCGCTTTATATGAAAGAGACGGACTGTCGGTCTCCAGTCTCAATTTTAATAATCCGGGTTAAAACAACCCAAAACTAAGATCAGAATATAAATCTATTTTCTGCGTTAGCACTGGCTAAGCTAAGCTACGCGATTCCAACTGTCAGATATGCGTAAATATTCTTCCAGTCAAACCGACAGCAGCGTGAAAAGATCGACTACAAGCACAACTTATAAACTAAACCCACCCCGTAATCTGTTTTTGCTGTTTTTGTATAAACGTGTGTTTTTGCTACAGCTCGCCACTAACTAGGCTAAGCTAACAGCAGCTCGTGAGAGGCTTCTTTCCAAACGCGGGGGAACTTTTCGCCATCACTCCGTTCTCTCACACATTTGCGCATTAAAACGACGTTTACTCTAACATTCTTCCGTTTTTATCTTCTATACAAGTATTTACCACTACATTTACCACAAAACTAAAGATTCTCACCTGTAAGCGAACTCTGCGGAGAAATTCTTCATTTTCTCTAACGTTTTCGCAACCACGCGCGAAGGATTCTGGGAAATGTAGTAAGTAAGCTGTGTAACCGTATAAGGTGTTGCAGATGCGAGCAGAAAATGGAATACAACTCCCACAGTTCAACATCGCGCTATGTTTCTAAATATGCAAGACTGAATAGTCCGAGGTTGCGTTTCTTAAGGTGAAATAAATATTATGTAGTATGTAGTATGTAGATATTTAAAATGTATCATTTGAATAAGTGAACGAAAATATTGTCATCTTGTATCAACAATTTTATTATTAACTGCATTTCTGTCCTTTGAACAGATGAATCTGTGAAAGAAATTGTGTTTTTTTTTGTATTAAATGTGTTGTTTAGTGGAATAAGTTAAACATCCCTGTTAAATGTGTTTTCATACATTTTGTGGAGGTCCAGTCGGAGGAGGGCGCTGTTCGATCAAAGCATACGTGTTCTTTTCTCGTTTAATTACTGGAGAGTTTGTTTATGGTTATGTTATATAACTTACTGTATGTAAATAAAAAATGATTAAGTCTGTTTTTTAACGAAATATGTACATGCCGGCTAAAAAAATAAAAAATATGGAATTTGCCAGGCCCTCCTTGCAGCAAAGCAGCAGCAAACAATGATGTTTCCACTTCCATGCAAAGACTTGGTCTTTGGTTCTTGTGCTTAAATGCTGTGCTAGGTTTGCACCTATCGTGCCTTATGTTAATATGCCAATGTGTTATTTTTTTGGGCAGCAAAGTTTCTCACATGACTTTTTGGCTTATTTCTGATAGTAGATGCTGCCCTTTAACACTGACTTAGGTGAGAGCTATCTGTGGGTCTTGTGATTAAATGTTTGGTTTCTTTGAGATTTTTTTTTACGCAACTTGGGGGGTCTGTTCTTGAGCAGCTCGGATGCCATGCCCTGGCCATTTTATTAGCAATTTTACCTGGAAATGATTTAGGGGATAGTGGAAAGAGTGATTTTTAATTGTTTTGAGATCTTTGTAAATATACTGCCAGATTCATCTGCATCTAAAACTTTCTTTCTTAAGGCCTCAGAGGGCTGTTCGGATGTGACTATGGTTAAACTGCTCACCTCAACCGAAATATTGCCCTCTCTGATCATGGTCTGATCATCTGCAGCTAATGTGCTGCATTTTAATCTAATTTTAGTAGTAATAAATGTAAGATGTCCTATCAAATGATCTTAAAGACAAGACAAAGCATACAAGTCTTAGTAATGCCAAAAGAATCAGTGATGTCATCATGTGATGTCTAGCGTTTGGGAGAAACCAGATGTACCCGTTGCTCTCATGCTGCTCTGAACTTTTGGGTTTTGGGGTCAGTATGTGGGAGTGATGGTGGTGGTCCTTCTTGGGGGATCTGGTCTAGAATTTCCCCTCGGGGATCAATAAAGTATCTATCTATCTATGTATCTACAATACATATACACAACACTTATTTATCCAATTCTTGAGTATGCTAGGTCAATCTGAAGTGGACAAATAACTTAAATAAAATGGAAAGGGTACAAAAATGTTGCTGCAGGATTATCAGCTTCCAATCACTATCTCTTCCACTGTTAAGCAAAAAGTGTGATAAAGCTACCCTGTGCACCCTCAAGAACGTACTTGCAGATAGCTCATTTCCTCCGCATGGCTTCTTGCCTACAGCACCTATTTCCACTTTCTCACTTTGTTTCCATCAAGGAGAAGTGCCCATGAGTCTTTCGGTATTCTGTATCACTGTACTAATAAACAATATACATTTTTATTATACATTTTTCATTTTAAAATGCCAGATAATTTTGGGTCATGAAGTTCTTGACACATACTCAGTTGAAGATAATGTTTATATTCTTTATCATTTTTATTGGTACAAAAACATGAGTGCACAAAGACTTTCACTGAATGTTCTACCTCAAAATAAGGTACAGCACCGCAACAAGCTTTGTACTCTTTTAAGTACAAATCTGTATTTAATTTGTCTTAGTGTGTTGGACAAATGTGTCAGATCTCACTCTTTATAAATTGTTATAAATTATACCGATACTGACAGGTCTAAATGTTTAAATATGTTCAAAGAAACAAAGGCTCTGCTATACTAAGACTGACACTGTAAATTAATGATACACACTGCATTAGGAAAACCAGAGGCCTGATCTGTTATTGTGTGTGCAGATTGTATTCAGCGCTTAAATATCTTTTTAAAAGAACCAGTTTAACATTTATTTGAAGCTCATGACAAATGCAGGATTAATGCTACTCTTACATGCTGCAGAAATTAAGCATCACATGACTCTGCATTAATTAAACACTCCTGCTGAGATGTGGGTCAGAACTGAGAGCTACTGGGAGAGCCAATCCAATCTCCTTCACATGGTTTCTGTAGTGTTACAACAAGCGTGAATGTGTGAGAGCAGGAGATGCTCATGCTGGAGGGGGAACAGCTTTAATGGATGGGGACTGGAGAATGTTTGCTGCTGGGGTGGAGTCTTTGAAGGGTCCAACATTTCTGTGACTTATAAAGCCAGAAGAATCTGAACAATGGAACACGTCAACTGTCTGCCTTTGCTCAGTGGTTCCCAGAATGGGATCTGGTGATCGCTTGGAGGTATAGAAATATATATAAGGCTGGAAATGAATGCTTCACCTGCTTAACACAGAAGGCAGAAAGCCTTTAGCTGATCTAATTGAGTACTTCCACTGAATAGGAGCATGATTTTTATTCCTGTTCACGACACTGCAGCACTCAAGTTGCCCTTAAGTGCTTTTACCCCTCAGCTCTTGAAGCGTCTAATGGAACAAACGTACGTCAAATCCTGCACATAAGACACAGGGTAAGGCTGTCAGCTGTATTCAGTGCATTCTGGCTTCTGAAGGACAAAAAAAAGAAAAACTGCAGCCTCAATACGTAAAAGTAGAAATGCAGTTCAATCTATGTTGAGTCCATGTGACATAATACACAATACAACTACTGTTTATGTTTATAAGTAAATAATCTTAGAATATTTACACATTAAAATTAGAAAAGAAAGATAATTTCACAATTCTCGGCAGGCATGTCAATACAACCCAATCCTGGCTAATCCTGTGCCAGCCCACATCCAGGCTCACAAAGAGGCCACATCCAGGCCCAATCCTAGGTACCAAAGACATCAATTCCAGGCCACATTAAAAAACAATCCCAAGCCATATTTAGGCACAATGCCTTTTCTAATCCTAGGTCTTATAGAGGCCTTGTCCAAACCCTCGCCCCATCCTTGCACAATTATGTGCAATCCACACCTAACCCTGGACCACATACATATAGTTTTCACATCCCAATCTCAGTTGGTGACAGACTAAACCCAGTGTTTGTTAGCAGCATTCTTAGCATCTTAGCATCCTCTGTTATACTATATCAAGATATCAAATGTGATTTGGCTTTAGACCTTCTACTGACTCTCTCTAAATAGATATTTTAAGAAAACTGTCTGAAATATCCATATAGTTTTTTAGGGACAATTTTCTTAAATTTAAACAGCCCTACTATATTAATGATAATACTAATTATGTTATTAACTATTTTCAAATACCTGTACTATAAAATATGATTATATATCATAAAACAGTGTTAACCACAAAAGCTTTGTGCTTAGGCACCTGTCTGGCATTTTTGTTTCAATTCAGCTACAGTCTCAATGGAAAGAGATGGCGCTGACACACATGTTTAGCTGTGTGTCTGTCTCATCTCACACCTCCTAATGCAACTGTGTGAGGTGTGATAGTGGAGGAGGTTTGGCTGGGAGCCCAAACAGACACACGACAGATGTCCACTTTATCATCTAATGGCCTAACTTCACATTCTCTCTCCATAATGGACCTCCACTATATCATAACCAACACATCATACATTACCAGAGCTACATATGACTTAATGACAGGGTATTTTTAGCGTTTTTAGTGCCCAGTCTGCTAAGCCTTCAGATAAAAAGAGCTGAGGATAGGCCTTCTTAAAGACAACCATACTGGATGTGACCCCTTTGAGTTGCTAAAGATTGTAGAAGTAGTAATACTCCAGTCCAATAATAGTCAGCAAAATACAAACAAACAGCAATGCAGAGAACATACATGTATAAATATACATGTATAATTTTATACTCATATGACTCAAAATAGTGTTTTTCTGTTGTGTTTGCTCTGCTCTTGTTCTAAAAAGTCTCGCAGTTTGTGGCAAAGACTGTGTTTAAACCTCTCCAAACAGCACACAGTGTCATACTGAAGAGGAATTTGTCCATATTAGGGCATAAATAGTGGGTAAAAGACCTGCTGATGCAAAAAAAAATTCAGTGGCCTTAGTTCTTATAGAGATTCTAAACTTGGCAAATACTGAAGAGAAAAAAAATCTTGCTACTAACTTTCCACCCGTTTTATGGCACTCCCCTCCTCCTGTGCGGATTGGCTAGCAGGTTGTCTTCCCTGATAGGCAGACGGCTTCCGAATATAAGGTAGTAGCCAATCCCAGCGCGGGGACGGGATAACACCACCCAATCGTAGTCGTGCGGAGGCGGGATGTTCATAAAATCGGGTGGGAAAGCGAGTAACAGTGCGGTCAGTTACATGAGACCCACTTTATATCGTCCTTTTGTCGAAAGCATTAGATATAAAAGTGTGTGGACCTCATAACCCTCCCGAGAGCTTCTCCGCGCCTCACTTCCTCTCACTCTAACTCGCTTTAACAGCTCGCTGTCGCTTTCCGCGGCCACTTTCCCCAGCCTCTTTCGTCCATTCAGCATCGCTTCAACTTTTAGCTTAGCATCATTTTCCCCATTTTTTTGCCGCCACTGCAGCAGCGGTTGGCCGTTAGCGCTTCCCTCCCCTCAGAACCAGCAGAGAATAGATCCGTATCCACACCGTTTATCACTATATTTACTGTTCTTATCAACTGACTGAAGGACCCCAGTGCTGCAGCAGACTGGTATATATGTGCAGTTGGGGACTTGGATTTACACATATCGCCAAATAAGGAACCGGGAAGAGCATCTCCTCATCAGCTGAAGGTAAGAGAGACAGCACCAGACACCACCATATAGACACAATATCACACACCAAAATACACCTAAACAGGCAATATAACCACAATATATACTGCATCAGACACACATATAACGTACATACAGACAGTTTGTGACTTGGATTTTTTTCTGTTTCAAAAACAGTTCCAAAAATCTATTTTTACCTCCCCCGTCAGCCTCGAAATGATGCTGTTATATAAAACTGCCGTTTACCTCAGCCGACCCCCCATTTTTTTGATCGATGGGATCATTGATTAATAGCTAGCGACAGGTAACGTTAGTTAACGCTAGGTTAGCTAAGCCAGCTAGGCTTCGTTTCTGCTTTAGTTTACTAGGTTACACAAAATGCAGCAGCGCAGGGTGTTTCACACACGCACACACACACACACACACACACACACACAGGTCAGGCTGGTTCGCCCTGCATCACGCGAGACAAAACGGTGAAAGTTCTCAATAGCTAAATGTATTATATCAAATTATCTTCACGACTTTATCCTTATAAATACTTCTTAACACTTAAATCTGCACTGAGTTCAGTTTAGTGACAGGTCTGAAGCAGTTCATGCTTATTAGCCAGCATAACCTATCCTAACCGTCCTAATTACATGCTGGAAATATATTTTTTCCAGGTTAGTTAGCGTTAACATGTACTCATAAATCATGCTAAATTGTGTGAATTTATTATCGTGCACATAATCACACACTGTAATTTACCACGTTCACAGGCCAAATAGAGATTCTTATAAACCCAGTTCATTTACCAAATGTGTACATTACCAAAACTCTTTAGAAATAAATTAGGGTTCCTGTCCATAAGCTAACTTACCTTTATTTGGTAAAGAACCTTATTTTAGGTTCTTAGAACTTTAAAAGAGGCTCTGTACATTTACATATATTTTACAGCTAAGGAAGCACTCACTAAAATACTGGTTCCTTATGGTAGGTAAAACCTAATGAAATAATGCTTAACACATTTATCAGTGACCAGTAGTGACCATCTACCACATGGACTTATTTATGTGCACACAGGCATGACTTAAGACTATTCTCATTCAACACCCTAAAAAGCCAAAAAAAACCCCAAAAAGGTTTATTCAAACACATCAGTACTGACCTACATGAATGCACCGACCTATATGTACGATTTTAGGTTTATTCTTGTCCAGCAGCACCTTAAACTTAAACCACATCTTAGCTTTTCAGTGGCCTACAGAAAATACACTACACTTCCAAAAGTATCCAGATGAAATGGAACCATGCGTCACAGTCTATGACAATAACACAAGTGTAGACATTTTAATTGCTAGCCAAACCTACCTAAGTGTCTCTTCTAAGTTTGTATTTGGACAGTGTAAACAAATGAATTTTCTTTTGGAGGCTAGTTTTGCTGCGCACCCTGCATGTATCCCTTCACCACTCCTACAAATACATTTTAGGCCCAAAATCTTCTAAAAACTACTAAAACTGTGTTTTGAGTGTAATCACTTATTGTATAACTTTCCTAGAGGAAGCGTATTGTTTTACACCAAACTGGGTTTGTTTCTGTTTAAACTGCATAGAATTAAGGAAAAATGCTGTAATTCGAATTGTTGCTCTTATTGCTCTCACATATAGACAAACTGACCAGTAGAAAAGGGCTGCTCTTAAGCAGCTGTGAGCACATGGCTGTAAGGTCAGTGTGCCCAGTGCCATTTGTGAGCTGGTTAAAAAAGCAGTAAGAGCTTTAAAATAGTGGAATTGTATTCTCTGAAGTGATACAGCTCCGTCCAGAGCTCCATCCTCATCTTTAAGAAAAGCGACAGAGAGTGTCAGGACTCATCATCAAACCTCATTACCTGATCCTGACCTCACTGATGCTCTCACTCTTGTGAGGCTGATTGCAATCAAATTCTCTCCACAGCAAAATCTTCATAGAACTGTAGAGGCTTTTGCTGCAGTAAAAAGGGGACAACCCCCCTAATAATACCTTTGGTTCCAAGAGGAAACCTGGAGGAAGATGTTTGACCATATTGATGTGCATTCTGTTTTTTAGTGATTGGATCTTATTTGGATTTGAATTTTGACCGGTGTAAACCCCCCAAGACACATTTTAAACAGTATATGATCAAATCACTCACAGCGCATATAGGTTGTCAGAGAGGGATCTCATCCACATTTGATAAAATGTGTTAAAATAATGTGAATTCTATTATTAGATTTCATCATGCAGGTGGAAATCCATCTGCTAAAAATATTAATGTAAGTAATTATTACTGTGGATCCTGGCTTCTTTCTTCTTCTTCGCTGTGTGTGTGTGTGTGTGTGTGTATTAATGTATGTTTTTGTGTATGCTCAATAGTGCATATTTACTGGTAGATGAGAACAGTAATTTGTTCCCTTGCAGTCAAAGTTCAATTTTCCAATCTTTTCGATGTAATTTAAAGCTGTACCATGTATAGAGTAAGCCATGTGTGAACACAAACCAAACACTTGTATACATTTATTACACAGGGTTCTAACATTTTGGGACTGAAGTTGCACATCCAGGCAAATACCATAGGATGATCTAGTAGTGTGTGGAGTATAATAACAGATTTTCTCTGCTTTTTTCTTTATTAATCAAAAAAAGGGCATTCATTGGCATAAGGCAATCTAAATCTAGTTAAATTAATTAAAGAAAAAAGACAGTAAAAAGTAATATGTATGTATTAGTACATTTTGGAAAGGTATGTTCAGCACATAACGAGGCTGAAGTTGGTTTGATATTCGCAGCTCCAGATTCGTTTGGCTCGATATTCGAAGTTGGTTTGATATTCGCAGCTCCAGATTCGTTTGGCTCGATATTCGCAGCCTCGTATTCCCCGGCTGAAGTTGGTTTGATATTCGCAGCTGCCGCTTCACTGAAGCACCGTGAACTAAAAGGAGCGTTCACAAACACTCGCTGTTTATATTAAACACCTCACAGATCAACACTGAAGGAGATAGAATGAAGAAAAGCAGTACATCTGTTTATTAAAAATGTAAATATACAATATATTATTAAATATAATTTTGTATATTGTAAAATATTTATTTTAATTACTGAATTTATAATTATATATTACAATAAATAATTAAATATATATTTAATAAAATTATATTTTAAAAGCCATTGCGCTCAAAAAATATGAGGTGTGATTTTGAAGAACTTTTTCATGTTGGGCCAGAACAAATACACATGATCTGAAGAGTACTAGTCTTCTTCTTTAAGGAAAACCTGGAAGTAGCCTGGCCCAAGCTGATTTTATACTTTAAAATGAACTGGCAAACTTTGAAAGACTTTTTCATCTTGGGCCAGAACACATACACATCAGATGAAGAGAACTTCTCTCCCACTTTGAGGAAAACCTGGAATTAGCCTGGCCCGAGCTGATTTTATACTTTAAAATGAACTGGCAACATAGCATACCAATCCATAATGCACAATGTTTTTTATGTAAAGCTGATGTTCTAGTGTGATTTTGAAGGACTTTTTCATCTTGGGCCAGACCAAATACACATGATCTGAAGAGTACTAGTCTTCTACTTTAATAAAAACCTGGAAATAGCCTGGCCCAAGCAGATTTTATACTTTAAAATGAACTGGCAACCTGGAATACCGATGCATAAAGCACAATTTTTTTATGTAAAGCTGATGTTCCAGTGTGATTTTGAAGGACTTTTTCATCTTGGGCCAGAACAAATACACATGATCTGAAGAGTACTAGTCTTCTTCTTTAAGGAAAACCTGGAATTAGCCTGGCCCAAGCTGATTTTATACTTTAAAATTAACTGGCAACATGGCCTACCGATCCATAATGCACAAAAAAATTTAATATAAAGCTGATGTTCTAGTGTGATTTTGAAGGACTTTTTAATCTTGGGCCAGACCAAATACACATGATCTAAAGAGTACTAGTCTTCTAATTTAAGGAAAACCTGGAAATAGCTTGGCCCAAGCTGATTTTATACTTTAAAATGAACTGGCAACATGGAATACCGATCCATAATGCACAATTTTTTTATGTAAAGCTGATGTTCCAGTGTGATTTTGAAGGACTTTTTCATATTGGGCCAGACCAAATACACATGATGTAAAGAGTACTAGTCTTCTACTTTAGGGAAAGCCTGGAATTAGCCTGGCCCAAGCTGATTTTATACTTTAAAATTAACTGGCAACATGGCATACCGATCCATAAGGCACAAAAAAGTTTAATTTAAAGCTGATGTTCTAGTGTGATTTTGAAGGACTTTTTAATCTTGGGCCAGACCAAATACACATGATCTGAAGAGTACTAGTCTTCTACTTTAAGAAAAACCTGGAATTAGCCTGGCCCAAGCTGATTTTATACTTTAAAATGAACTGGCAACATGTAATAATGATCCATAATGCACAAAGAAATTGAATATAAAGCTGATGTTCTAGTGTTATTTTGAAGGACTTTTTAATCTTGGGCCAGAACAAATACACATGATCTGAAGAGAACTAGTCTTCTACTTTAAGGAAAACCTGGAATTAGCCTGGCCCGAGCTGATTTTATACTTTAAAATTAACTGGCAACATGGCCTACCGATCCATAATGCACAAAAAAATGGAATTTAAAGCTGATGTTCTAGTGTGATTTTGAAGGACTTTTTAATCTTGGGCCAGACCAAATACACATGATCTAAAGAGTACTAGTCTTCTACTTTAAGGAAAACCTGGAATTAGCCTGGCCCGAGCTGATTTTATACTTTAAAATTAACTGGCAACATGGCCTACCGATCCATAATGCACAAAAAAATTGAATATAAAGCTGATGTTCTAGTGTGATTTTGAAGGACTTTTTAATCTTGGGCCAGACCAAATACACATGATCTAAAGAGTACTAGTCTTCTACTTTAAGGAAAACCTGGAAATAGCCTGGCCCAAGCTGATTTTATACTTTAAAATGAACTGGCAACATGGAATACCGATCCATAATGCACAATTGTTTTTATGTAAAGCTGATGTTCTAGTGTGATTTTGAAGGACTTTTTAATCTTGGGCCAGACCAAATACACATGATCTGAAGAGTACTACTCTTCTACTTTAAGAAAAACCTGGAATTAGCCTGGCCCAAGCTGATTTTATACTTTAAAATGAACTGGCAACATGGAATAACGAGCCATTTTGCACAAAAAAGCCACTGTTCCAGTACAATTTTGAAGATTTTTTAAATCTTGGGCCAGAACAAATACACATGATCTGAAGAGAACTAGTCTTCTACTTTAAGGAAAACCTGGAAATAGCCTGGCCCAAGCTGATTTTATACTTTAAAATGAACTGGCAATATGGAATACCGATCCATAATGCACAATTTTTCTTTATGTAAAGCTGATGTTCCAGTGTGATTTTGAAGGGCTTTTTCATCTTGGGCCAGACCAAATACACATGATCTGAAGAGTACTTGTCTTCTACTTTAAGGAAAACCTGGAATTAGCCTGGCCCAAGCTGATTTTATACTTTAAAATGAACTGGCAACATGGAATAACGATCCATAATGCACAAAGAAATTGAATATAAAGCTGATGTTCTAGTGTGATTTTGAAGGACTTTTTAATCTTGGGCCAGACCAAATACACATGATCTAAAGAGTACTAGTCTTCTACTTTAAGGAAAGCCTGGAAATAGCCTGGCCCAAGCTGATTTTATACTTTAAAATGAACTGGCAACATGGAATACCGATCCATAATGCACAATGTTTTATGTAAAGCTGATGTTCCAGTGTGATTTTGAAGGACTTTTTCATCTTGGGCCAGAAAAAATACACATGATCTAAAGAGTACTAGTCTTCTACTTTAAGGAAAGCCTGGAAATAGCCTGGCCCAAGCTGATTTTATACTTTAAAATGAACTGGCAACATGGAATACCGATCCATGAAGCACAATTTTTTATGTAAAGCTGATTTTCTAGTGTGATTTTGAAGGACTTTTTCATCTTGGGCCAGAACAAATACACATGATCTGAAGAGAACTAGTCTTCTACTTTAAGGAAAGCCTGGAAATAGCCTGGCCTGAGCTGATTTTATACTTTAAAATGAACTGGCAACATGGTATAACGAGCCATTTTGCACAAAAAAGCCACTGTTCCAGTACAAGTTTGAAGAATTTTATCCTTTAAAATGAATTGGCAACATGACATGAAAGCCATTTTGCACAGAAATAATGAATATAAAGCATTGATTTTGAGAATACCAGAACTCTTCATCTGATGTGTATTTGGTCTGAAAAAAAAGTCCAAAATCATACTGGAATATCAGCTTTAAATAATATTTTTTTTGTGCTGCCATGTTGCCAATTAATTGTGCAGTCTAAAATCAGCTCGGGCCAGGCAAATCCCAAAATTTTCTTAAAGTAGAAGACTAGTACTCTTCAGATCATGTGTATTTGGTCTGGCCCAAGATGAAAAAGCCCTTCAAAATCACACTGGAACATCAGCTTTACATAAAGAAAAATTGTGCATTATGGATCGGTATTCCATATTGCCAGTTCATTTTAAAGTATAAAATCAGCTTAGGCCAGGCTATTTCCAGGTTTTCCTTAAAGTAGAAGACTAGTTCTCTTCAGATCATGTGTATTTGTTCTGGCCCAAGATTAAAAAAATCTTCAAAATTGTACTGGAACAGTGGCTTTTTTGTGCAAAATGGCTCGTTATACCATGTTGCCAATTCATTTTAAAGTATAAAATCAGCTTGGGCCAGGCTAATTCCAGGCTTTCCCTAATGTAGAAGACTAGTACTCTTTAGATCATGTGTATTTGGTCTGGCCCAAGATTAAAAAGTCCTTCAAAATCACACTAGAACATCAGCTTTATATTCAATTTTTTTGTGCATTATGGATCGGTAGGCCATGTTGCCAGTTAATTTTAAAGTATAAAATCAGCTCGGGCCAGGCTAATTCCAGGTTTTCCTTAAAGTAGAAGACTAGTACTCTTCAGATCATGTGTATTTGGTCTGGCCCAATATGAAAAAGTCCTTCAAAATCACACTGGAACATCAGCTTTACATAAAAAAAATTGTGCATTATGGATCGGTATGCTATGTTGCCAGTTCATTTTAAAGTATAAAATCAGCTCGGGCCAGGCTATTTCCAGGTTTTCCTTAAAGTAGAAGACTAGTTCTCTTCAGATCATGTGTATTTGTTCTGGCCCAAGATTTAAAAAATCTTCAAAATTGTACTGGAACAGTGGCTTTTTTGTGCAAAATGACTCGTTATACCATGTTGCCAATTCATTTTAAAGTATAAAATCAGCTTGGGCCAGGCTAATTCCAGGTTTTCCTTAAAGTAGAAGACTAGTACTCTTTAGATCATGTCTATTTGGTCTGGCCCAAGATTAAAAAGTCCTTCAAAATCACACTAGAACATCAGCTTTACATAAAAAAAATTGTGCATTATGGATCGGTATTCCATGTTGCCAGTTCATTTTAAAGTATAAAATCAGCTTGGGCCAGGCTATTTCCAGGTTTTCCTTAAAGTAGAAGACTAGTACTCTTTAGATCATGTGTATTTGGTCTGGCCCAAGATTAAAAAGTCCTTCAAAATCACACTAGAACATCATCTTTATATTCAATTTTTTTGTGCATTATGGATCGGTAGGCCATGTTGCCAGTTAATTTTAAAGTATAAAATCAGCTCGGGCCAGGCTAATTCCAGGTTTTCCTTAAAGTAGAAGACTAGTACTCTTTAGATCATGTGTATTTGGTCTGGCCCAAGATTAAAAAGTCCTTCAAAATCACACTAGAACATCAGCTTTAAATTAAACTTTTTTGTGCCTTATGGATCGGTATGCCATGTTGCCAGTTAATTTTAAAGTATAAAATCACCTTGGGCCAGGCTAATTCCAGGCTTTCCCTAAAGTAGAAGACTAGTACTCTTTAGATCATGTGTATTTGGTCTGGCCCAATATGAAAAAGTCCTTCAAAATCACACTGGAACATCAGCTTTACATAAAAAAATTGTGCATTATGGATCGGTATTCCATGTTGCCAGTTCATTTTAAAGTATAAAATCAGCTTGGGCCAAGCTATTTCCAGGTTTTGCTTAAAGTAGAAGACTAGTACTCTTTAGATCATGTGTATTTGGTCTGGCCCAAGATTAAAAAGTCCTTCAAAATCACACTAGAACATCAGCTTTATATTAAATTTTTTTGTGCATTATGGATCGGTAGGCCATGTTGCCAGTTAATTTTAAAGTATAAAATCAGCTTGGGCCAGGCTAATTCCAGGTTTTCCTTAAAGAAGAAGACTAGTACTCTTCAGATCATGTGTATTTGTTCTGGCCAAAGATGAAAAAGTCCTTCAAAATCACACTGGAACATCAGCTTTACATAAAAAAATTGTGCTTTATGCATCGGTATTCCAGGTTGCCAGTTCATTTTAAAGTATAAAATCTGCTTGGGCCAGGCTATTTCCAGGTTTTTATTAAAGTAGAAGACTAGTACTCTTCAGATCATGTGTATTTGGTCTGGCACAAGATGAAAAAGCCCTTCAAAATCACACTAGAACATCAGCTTTACATAAAAAACATTGTGCATTATGGATTGGTATGCTATGTTGCCAGTTCATTTTAAAGTATAAAATCAGCTCGGGCCAGGCTAATTCCAGGTTTTCCTCAAAGTGGGAGAGTAGTTCTCTTCATCAGCTGTGTATGTGTTCTGGCCCAAGATGAAAAAGTCTTTCAAAGTTTGCCAGTTCATTTTAAAGTATAAAATCAGCTTGGGCCAGGCTACTTCCAGGTTTTCCTTAAAGAAGAAGACTAGTACTCTTCAGATCATGTGTATTTGTTCTGGCCCAACATGAAAAAGTTCTTCAAAATCACACCTCATATTTTTTGAGCGCAATGGCTTTTAAAATATAATTTTATTAAATATATATTTAATTATTTATTGTAATATATAATTATAAATTCAGTAATTAAAATAAATATTTTACAATATACAAAATTATATTTAATAATATATTGTATATTTACATTTTTAATAAACAGATGTACTGCTTTTCTTCATTCTATCTCCTTCAGTGTTGATCTGTGAGGTGTTTAATATAAACAGCGGGTGTTTGTGAACGCTCCCTTTAGTTCACGGTGCTTCAGTGAAGCGGCAGCTGCGAATATCAAACCAACTTCAGCCGGGGAATACGAGGCTGCGAATATCGAGCCAAACGAATCTGGAGCTGCGAATATCAAACCAACTTCAGCCTCGTCAGCACATAGTACTGTATAATATGGGACTGTATTGATGATTGCATTGAGTAGTTTGGCTTTAGGTCATCAGATAAGCTATACTAATGGTATATTGAATTATTTCAGTGGTTACCTTAATAGATGGCATGCCCAGTCTTATCTACTATAAGTTACAGTGGATGGAGTAATCATGTAACTTTTTTTAACAGGTTTATTTTAAACTCCTAATTACATCAATTTAACCCTTTAACTTTCTACTCACAGAGTGTGGGTAGAGCACATTGTAGTGAAGTTGAATTTAAATCTGTGCTAGTCAGTAAAGGTATGCCTAGACAACTACAGTAAAACTGTTGGAAGTTTTTCTACGCTGTGTAGAGGAATACTGAATATTCTTCATATTTGGATGGAATATATTGAGTTTATCATCAGTCATATGTGAAACAAAGATGCATTTAATGTATCTACCTTTAAATGTACAGACCTTTCAAATACGTATTCTGTTCATTTTGGTGTGTATTGAGTTTGACATCAACCTGGTGTACAAAAAAAGACTGTACTGTTGGAGAGTGGAATCTGAGATGTCAGCGACTGGGCAGCAGAAAAGTGCTTTTAAAGTTTTTTCTGTCTGCAGTGAAGCAAAAAAACACCTGCATGCAGAGGTGTGGATGCCTTTTTAGCTTAAACACACAAACACACACACACACATTGCTGCCATGCTGGCATTACTGGACTAGCTCTTCCTAATGTGTTTTTCTGCAGATGCTGGCCGTGTGTAGGAGTACTGTATGTATATATCAGCATACATATATACACTCCCACTCAAAAGTTTGGGATCACAGTGATTTTTTTTTTCAATGGAAACACACTTAAGATTATGAAATTAAGCAAATATACAGGATTGCAGATATTATCAGAGTAAGAAATATTGATTTAAATGAAAATGATGACTGTGTACTTCAGATTTTGCCTTCATCAAAGAAGCCATCTTTTGCAGCAGTTATAGCCTCACAGACTCTAGGCATTCTAGACTTTTCGAGGTAATCTGATGTGATTTCACCCCATGCTTCCTGTAGCATCTCCCACAACATGGATTGGCTCGATGCAGTCTTTCTCCATACCATACGGTCAAGCTGCTCCAACAACAGCTCAATAGGGTTCAGATTCGTCTGACTCTTTATTTCTTAAATATTGCTGACACAAGTTGGAGGTGTGTTGGGGTCATTATCCTGTTGTAGGATGAAATTGGCCCCAATAAAGCGCTGTTGACAGGGTACGGCGCCTCACAAATGTTCTTCTGTTTGATCCAAAGATATCATCACAGTCTTTTTTTTTATTGGCCAGTGTGAGGTATGGCTTTTTCTTGAAAATTTTGCCATGAAGTCTAGCATCTTCGAAGTCGCCTCTTGATCGTTGATGCTGACACTGGTGTTTGATGGGTTCCATTTAGTTCAGATGTCAGATGATAACCTGTGAGGCGTCTTTCTCTCAAACTGCACACTCTAAGATATTTATCTTTTTGCACAATTGTGCATCGAAGCCTCCCACTCCTTTTTTGTTTTTTCAGAGCCAGTTTGTGTCACTCTTTAAAGGGAGTAGTTAACAGCATGGTAAGATATTTTCGTTTTTTTGGCAATATCTCGCAAGTAGCCTCCCTTTCTTAAAAAAAAAAATTGCTGACTTGTCTCTAAAGAAAGTTGTTTCTTTCTGGCCATTTTGAACCCGTAAGCAAGCCAACAACTGCTGATGCTTCAGATACTAATCTAACCTAGAATGTTGTGCTCCCTTTTATGGTTACTTATTATGTTTTTCAGTTGTGCATCACAATTGAACAAGGGGGTCCTAACAACAAATCAGCCCAATAACATCCTTAACTGACGGCCATACCAAGAGATTTAGGCAGAGGACTGAGAATCGCTGATAATAGGATTATATGCAAAATAAGTTAATACAAACATTTTTATTCTTTAGAAATCTGCTGATACACTTCAATTTATTGAGTAACAAAGTAGTGACTTTATAACTGTGATGATCTACAGCAGTTTTGATGTAATTTTTGAAGGCACATTGCACCAGAAACCCCCAATTTTTTGAGGTCTATATTTCAAAACTGTGTGGTCTTAAAAAACACTACTTATTTAGATTTTTATCCTAAACTAAAATATATTTAATTGATCTTTCTTAATGAGCGTATTGAATGGTTTTTAAATTAAGCATATTTACTTGGAATATTTTCTTGTAAAAATGGTACATTTAGGTACATTTAGTGTATGCTGTTCAGTCACATGGTATATTTAAAGCACTGTAATCATACTGAATAGCTTCTTTATATTTGGATAGAATATATTTGTCATCAATCCTTTGTGAAACAATGATGCATTCAGTGCTACTGCCATCCAATGTACAGACTTCCAAATATTTACTACTCTGTTCATTTTAAATTGGAGTGGAATGAATTTGACAATAAAAAAACTGACACCAATATAATTCTGATATCATTGCACATCCATAGTAATAATGTTATTGTGATTGTCTACAGTAATGATAATGCAAAGTGATTACCTGTAGGAGTAATAATGTTACTATTTATCACAGTACTGTTTATTACTGTTACTGTAGCAATACTGCTTTTGTGATTGTCTACAGTAGTAATAGTGATACTATGATTATCTATAGCAGTAGTAGTGTTACTGTTTATTACAGTAGTTTATTACTGTTACATAGAACTAATATTACTGTACTTATTGACATTGGAAATAATGTTACTATGATTATCAAAAATAGTAATAATGTTATTGTAAATGTCTACAGTAGTGATGTTATTGTGAATATCTGTAGTAGTAATATTGTGATTATAGTATTAATAGTGTTACTGTGATTATTTACAGTAGTAACAGTGTTATTGTGATTATCTACAATAGTAATAATGATATTTTGATTGTCTACAGTAGCAATAATGTTATGATAATCCACACTATCAATAGTGTCATTGTGATTATCTACATTAGTAAGGTTGTTGTGATGTTTACAGTAGTAATAGTGTCACTGTGATTAGCTACAGTAGTCATAATGATATTGTGATTGTCTACAGTAGTAATAATGTGATTTTTTACAGTATCAATAGTGTTACTGTAATTATCTACAGTAGTAAGGTTGTTGTGATACCTACAGTGGTAATAGTGTCACTGTTATTGTCTACAGTGGTAATAGTGTCACTGTTATTGTCTACAGTGGTAATAGTGTCACTGTTATTGTCTACAGTGGTAATAGTGTTACTGTTATTGTCTACAGTGGTAATGTTATTGTGATTGTCTAGTAATAATGCTACTGTGACTATATACAGTAGTAATAGTGTTACTTTGATTATCTACAGTAGTGATGTGTTGTCTTTTGTAGTAATAGTGTTACTGTAATTATCTACAGTAGTAATGTTGTGATGTCTACAGTAGTAATAGTGTTACTCTGATTATCTACAGCAGTAATGTTACTTTGGTTATCTATGGTAGTAATGATGTGATTGTCTACAGTAGTAATAATGTTGTGATTTTCTACAGTATCAATAGTGTTTTTGTGATTATCTACAGTAGTAAGGTTGTTGTGATGTCTACAGTAGAAATAGTGTTACTGTGATTATCTACAGTAGCAATAATGGTGTTGTGATGCTGTACAGTAGTAATGTTATTCTGATTGTTTACAGTTGTAATAATGTTTCTGTCACGCCTGGCCCTGTTTCCTGTCTGTCCTCGTGCCTGTGTTGTCCCACGTTACCCGTGCCCCTGTGTTCTGCCAGTGTTTTTCCACTCACCTGTGTCCATTTGTAGCTCCGCCCCTCATTAGTCAGTCCCCAGGTGTTACCTGTTCTCTTTCCCGCCTTGTGTGTGTATTTAAGTGTCTCTGTCATTAGTGTTTTTGTCGGTTCTTGTGCGTGTATACGTCTGTCACGGCTGTGTTAAATCCTGCCTGTTAGTTAGTCTCCTGTTTCTGAGTTTCTGTTTGATTTATGTTTTGTTTTCTGTTCTATAATAAATGATACTTGCATTAGCGTCCGCTCTCCTCGTCCCGTCCTTCACACAGCGTTACAGTTACTGTAACTATCTACAGTAGTCATAGTGTTAGTGTGATTATTGACAGTAGTAATAATGTTGTAGTGATTGTCTACAGTAGTAATAAGGGTAATATGATTATCTACAGTAGTAAAATGTTGTAGTGATTGTCTACAGTAGTAATACAGGAAATATGATTATCTACAGTAGTAATAATGTTGTAGTGTTAATGTCATTTTTCTACAGTAGTGATAGTGTTATTGTAATTGCCTATGGTATTGGTAGTCTGATAGTAACAGTGTTTTTGCAGTACTGGTAGTGTGTGATTATGGTAGTACTAGTGTTACTGTGATTTTCCAAAGTAGTGTTATTTATAGATTTTTAACAGTGAACATTTGTAGTTATTTAATTATAGAATGAAGCTTCTCTGATGCTGCAGACCTGGTGTTGCTCTTCATCAGTGATCACAGGATGCTGTTAATGGGTTATTTCAGGTTGGTGGACTATTTGCAGTCCAGCAGTGACATTGAGATGTTTAAAAACTCCAGCAGCACTGCTGTGTCTGATACACGCATACCATCAACACACACTAACATGCTACCACCTTCACTGCAGTGCGGAGAATGACTTACCACCCAAATAATAGCTGCTCTGTGGTGGTCCTGTGGGGTCTTGACTGCAGGATGAGAGGAGGCCAACTTTACTTTAAACCCAATTACTGAAATTGTTCAACATTTACAATTACCTACAGAAATGAATAAAACATTTTAAGTAAACTGAGTTCAGTTTTTACTTTTCAGCATGAAAATTAAAAAATAAACTTAAATATTGTGCTTAAAGATCCAATTTGAATGTATAAATGACCACATGTTTAACTCAACAGAATGATGGAGACAACATTTACTCATAAATATATTTTTAGGTAAACTTAAAATAAAGCAATAATAACAAGTAGCTATAATAATAAGTAAAAACGTATTAAGTAAATAAATGTGTGGAATTGCTACAACAATAAAGTTACTTTATTGTACTTTTTGAATACTTTTACAGTAAAAGTATGCACAGAGAAAATGATGATAGGTGGTAATATTCTGATATAACTGCCTATACAGGTAAATATTTAAGATTTTGTTTTTGAGGAACTCAAAACACTTGTAAACTAATTGTTATTCATTATTTTTTCCTTCCAGGTTTATTATCACTGAGTTGATACTTCCAAACTGCAGCCATGGATGAGATGGACCTGCCCCAGATGAAGAAGGAGGTGGAGAGCCTGAAATATCAGCTGGCATTTAAAAGAGAGAAATCCTCCAAGACAGTCACAGAGTAAGTAATCAATATAGTCGATCAGCCAGTTTGAGGTGTGCAGTTTGATTAATTCCACAGTTAAAAAACAGCTAGCTGCAGGTCAACTTTAATAAAAGACTTCTATACAGTACAACATTATTGTTTATGTTATAGAACACAGTATGATTGGTATAAAGACATTGCACTTTTTGGTATTTTATTCCCAATAGAGCATAAGACATTTTACCATTTCATGAAAAGCACTTGCTTAATTAGAACTGTGGCAGCAATTCATCAAAAATAAGTAGGAATGGGGCAACTTAAGCCTGCTTACACTAAATAAGACAATGGAAACATTTGCATTTACTCCTGGAAGAACTGTACATCTACCCCTCCCCTCCAACTGCATGCCTAAAGTATTGCATACTGTGTTTGTGCTTCAGTCCATGTTACTAGATAACTGTGTCAGAAACCAGAGATTATAGAACACATTTGAAATTTGGAGTATGTGTGATGTTGTGTAATCCCCTCCTAATCAGCCGTCTTGGACATGGCAGGAGATCTATAGGGAATCATGCATTTGCTGTTATTATGCTAAAAGCACTTCCAGGTCCATTGAGCGTGCTCAGTTCACGCTCTGTGCACTGTGTCAGGATAAATCCCTGAGTGTTCATTTTAAGATATGCATGAAAGATGTTCATTAATATGTTTTGAGAGTTTGTTTTGTTTCAGAGGCCACAGTTTCAACACAGTGCACGTGCTGTAATTATCCTAATGGGGCTGGTATGGGTACGGCAGCATGCAAACAGTTAGGGGTGAAAGAGCAGAGCCCAGTATAACTTAATTCTTTTAAAATTCACCAGTGAGAAGAAAAGAAAGTGAGAAGATACATTTACATTTTAATATTATGAATGAAAAACAAAATACTGAAAGGTCGTTCTGTAGCCTTTCCCAATTCTAGCTAATGAGCCAAACTGTCTTTTTAGTTAAGGTAATTAATTAAACAATCATTAAATTAGTAACAATAAATGTTACATCCAAAGTAAACACAGCTACAACAACATTCAGCTCACATAACTTCATTAGGCTGTTTATGTCACAAAATTGCTAATTGGATGGGTAAAGATGAGAATGGCAGTAAATTAGTGTAGTGTAGTGTAGATGTAGTGGTTATGAAAGTGTACATGGTATATATAAAATAAGTGAGATTAGTAG
The DNA here is from genome assembly GCF_023375975.1 of Astyanax mexicanus. Taxonomy (NCBI): domain Eukaryota; kingdom Metazoa; phylum Chordata; class Actinopteri; order Characiformes; family Acestrorhamphidae; genus Astyanax; species Astyanax mexicanus. Next base: position 13,713,495 of record NC_064426.1, on the reverse strand, counting down.
GGATGAGTATGAAGTAAGGATGTGCAATATTAAAAAAAACAAGTGGGAGAAAGAGAGAGAGCCCCTGAGAGTCTTCAAAACAGCAACGCAATGTCGACAATTTGGTGGAAAATAAAGAGTGAATGAAAGTTGTGGCTCAATAGGTAGTTTTGAGGATTAGCATGCGTACTAACTGGCCACACCAATAAACAGCACGATGGCTCGAACAGCCTCAAACACACCGACAACAGACACATTTGGGACGACACGATGAACTTGTTTGTGAGCGTGGAGTAAAGGTGTTTCAGTTGTTTTTACCCTGTAATAGATATCATAGATGATTGTCAGTGGGTATGGACGAGTGATAGTAGATGTGGATGTACATAAATGACTATAAATAAGTATAAATGACAATAGATACGTATGGAAAACTATAGATGAGTATGGATCTGAAAGGATGGGTGTTGATTAGTATGGATGGCTTTAGATTGTGTGGCTGCTAATGCGAAATTCCTATGAAATATCGTAAAACAATTTTAGGGCCATATTGCCCACTCCTAATGCCATTATACTTTTTTATGGTTTTGAGATGAGGAGACACAGATAGATCCCAGTTAGGCCTGTCACGATATTTAAGTTATCGATTAATTGTATAAAATGGTCGTCAGTAATTTTTGCCTCACTATTATGTTTTTTCCTAGCAAGTACAAACTGGTCTTGTCGAAATGTTGTTTATGTTTTATTTATTTAGGATATTTAAAATGTTTATATGTTAACATCAATGTCTAAATATGTGTAATCATCTATTGTTCTTTAAAATGGGGTAACCGTATTATTATTTTATGGTATTATTATATCAGTGACTTAATATGATTTAAAAATCACAATAATATTGTTAATTGTTAAACTCACACATAAACGCCATACAACTGATTGAAAACACAAGTCTAATTTCACTTTATCTTAAAATAAGCTTAAATGTTCACATGTCTTTGCCACTCACATATATGTAATAATAATTAATTAAAGTCTAATATTGTTGTCTGATTGGTTTATAATATGAAACAGTGTAGGACGTGCATTATAGGCTTTTTATATAGCCAGCTCCAGGTCAGTCATAGTTATACTGTAGCAGAGTGTTGGTCACAACATGGTCCTCTTTTATCCTTTATCTCTCATTGAGTGCATCTCTTTCCTAAACACAGATTTTCCATTAATCTGGCAGTGATTGATTGGATTGATGCTGCTTCCGTCCGGTGATGTCATCTCCGGATAGAATTACCGTTGCTGTTTGTTGTTTATGTAACGCTGAGCACTGCAGATATGAACACATGAGAACTGCTCATCTGTCCATACGGCAAAAACCTCTCTGCAGCAGCTGAGCAGCAGCAGTGCTTTGTTTGATGTGGTTTCTAAGAGCGCAGCGTGAGTGGATCCCAGGTGTGTGTTGAAGAGAAGCACAGGTGTGCTCAAACTGCTGGAGTGTGTTTGTTCTGCGGTGTGTTTGCTGGAGCTTCTTAAGAATGAACATTGGCTGAACACAAATAACCAACAAAAAACATCTAAATTTTTTAATACAAAAATGTTCACTAATACATTTAATAATATATTCAAAGCATTTTTAAACTTGATTAGTGCTAAACTACTAACATTCTAAATACTAACCTAATAACTTAATGTGTATTTAACATAACTTATAAATTGTATTAATAGGTAAAGCTATACTAGTGCTAAATTTTATGTATTAATTTTAGATTATGGACTTTATTATTGTTTATAAATTAAATACAGTTGCAAGAAAAAGAATGTAAATCCTTTGGAAATACTTGGATTTCTGCACAAATTGGTAAACGTGTTCTGATCTTCATCTAAGTCACAACAATAGACAAACACAGTCTGCTTAAACTAATACCACACAAAAATATATATGTTTTCATGGTTTTATTGAACACAACATGTTAACAATCACAATGAGGGTGAAAAAAATATGTGAACCTTTGTATTTAATAACTGCTTGATCCTCTTCAAACCTCAAGCAAACATTTCCTGTAGCTGCAGATCAGACCTGTACAACAGTCAGGAGGAACTCTGGATCATTCCTCTTCACAAAACTGTTTCAGTTCAGCTATAATATTCTTGGGATATCTGGTGTGATTCGCTCTCTTGAGGTCATAATGCCACAGAATCTCAATTGGGTTGAGGTCGAGATTTACTTCTATGTTTTGGGTCGCTGTCCTGTTGCAGATATAATATATATATTAGAAATTAATTATTAAAAATCAATTAATTGATATATTTAAATAAATGTACTGATGTAATGTTTTAAGTAGGCATTGTATTTCATTAATGATATCTATAGGTTTTTAAGTATTAATGGAGTAGTGTTAATGTGTTTTGTGTTTATGTGGTTATTGTGTGTTGACAGTTATGGAGAGGTGGTGTGTGTCCCTGCGCGGGGCCGGTGGGGGTTAGCGCCTTGTTAATGAAGCACACACAGCAAAGCTCGTTAGTGTAAACTCACCTGGGGTAAATTAGACCCGTCTTATAAACCAGGCCCTCTGACAGCGTCATTATATCACCCAGGCAGAACTGTGCAGCAGACACCTTTTAACATAAAAATAAAAAAGGGGCATAAACAAATATATAAAACCTGGGTTTAATATTTGAATAATTAAATTATTTTCTGTGTGTTCATGTGAGTGGTCATTAAATATTAGTTTGTTAAAGGTAACTTTGAAGAGTAAGGGCCTCAAACTTTGCAAAAGGCATGTACTAATTCTCTTAATTAATAATAGGTGTGTTTTGGGCGTAACATGAAATAAACCAATCACTGTGTCACTTGCCATTCCCTTTAATTGCCAGATATGCTCTAACTTTGGCGGATTGCTATTTTAATGGCGCGGAGCTTTAGCATTTCTCAGCAAAGGAAACTAATCTGCTGGTTCACGATGCCCCTTGTGCAGGGTGTGAGATGGGGCCCTAATTTTCAGTCATCCCATAACAACAATAATGATAATAATATATATATTTTTATTTTGCTTACCATTCTTACAGTGTAACATCAGTGTCACACATCAGAAACATGTACACACCACTTGCCTTGGGCTGATAAACGGTATCTCGATAATTAAAGCTAGTGACGATAATAAGCGCATTATAGTCCATAGCTACGTGACTTATTTAAAAAGCTGAAGTCCAGCATTATAAAGGAGTTTTAGTTTCTCCAGACTGTAGCCTGTGTTTACCTTGAGTCTGGGTCAGGCTTAAGAAAATGATCTGTGACGAAGGGGTCTATTTTTGAATGCTATTTTTTATTTTATATAAGGCTTTGGTGTGATTATCACAAGATAGTAAAGTAACAAATGGTGTAGCTAGTGCTGGGCGATAAAACAATATCGATAGTTATCGAGGAAATTATATATCGCGATAAATATGATAAGCCGGACGATAGGATTCAATAAACTTTATTTTCTATTTCCCATTAAAGTAGCGCTGTGAACAGACGCAGCACAAGAT